>NW_026783138.1:20000-66555 GCF_031769215.1 Ylistrum balloti | reverse complement strand
AATATTGTATGCCTTGTACAATATTCCAAATATGAGGATATTTTTGTCTTTAATAGATACAGAACAATAAGTTGATAGTACTAGAATTTTATAATGGAACTTGATATTTTGTTACCTGTAGAACTTGAAGAGTCTATCCATGAGAGCAAGGGAGGAGACACCGATGCAACTGCTTCAGATTCCCATCTTGATGGTTCGTATTGCTTTTCTCGCCTCCCCACATTTTCAATTATCATAAAAAGTTAAGTGATACGAACTTAACATATATGTACTGGGGTATGCTTTCGAGATTTACATAGCAGTACTGGCATTAAATTACCATGTGTAGAAACTAGAAGGCAGAGTTGATTATATGTGTTAACAAGTTATCAGTGAAAAAGTATTTGGACCAAGCCATGTATCTGATCACCTTTGTTGTAAAATAGATTGATGAAATGGAAACTGATAATAATTTGATGGGCATTATGCGTGCATTTCTGTACATTTGGTACACCGCAAAGTTAAATGGATGTCCTTGACCATACAATGGTCAAAATCATGTCAAATTTCACATTACGGCACAAATTAATGAAACGGCCAAATCTGACATGGAAATTATCAGTTATGTTCTTTACATTCATAAATTGAATCTCATTTAGTCAATTGAGTGAGGTGCAATATTTGTATAATTATAGTAGGGGTCATTACAGAAGAGCTGTGTACACACTGTACACATGATATCCTCAAAACATTTTGCCAATTTCGACTGGGCCATGCCCCACTGATGCTTATTTAGAAAATCCCTAGGTGCTGACATTGGTCCATTTAATTAAATCTTGACGTGATAAACCAAATGACATCTGAAGAAGTCTTGCCAGAGGTTCCACAGGCTAACACAAATTATAAAATCTATGACTTTTGAGTTTATTTGGAAAATTTGAATGTATTGCTTTAAGTAATCAGCTTTTATGAGTATTGTGCACTGTTGTATGACAGAAGAAACAACATTTTTAAAGTGATGTTTAATTTGAAATAAATCCATATGACGCAATACGATAAATTATTTATTCATAGTTTTTCTTCATGATTTGGATTTAATGGTTAAATTGTTGTTTCCTGCAACAAAAAATCCAATATGGAGACTTTTAAACACCCTGTGAACAGAACTGCCCCACAATTAAACCTCTCCTCTTTAGACTTTAGACCAATGAAAAAAAAAAAAGATGTTAAAAAGTTTGTAGCTAACTGATTTCCCCTTCTCTTCTCTTAACCAAACAGATTGGGAACTATCTGGCATGGTAGATTCCTTTAGTGAACAACCACAGAAAAAGAAGTCACAGAAAGGTAAATATTCAATAATTAATACCAGATATCCACTTGATATACAGTATCAATGCTTTATGTCAATGAAATCCGTTGACATTTATAGGAGTTCAAAAATCATGAAAGTCTGTAATTTCCTTTAAGTAATTCAAATATATATGATATCAGATTTCAACCAAACATGTGCTGCTCTTACATGATTGTGCTAGTGCCCTTTCATAATCTGTCAGCAATTTTAGGTCATCTGACCCGAAAGGTCAAGATGAACTATGTTGCATCTGCTGTGCGTTAACTTTTTACTTAAACATCTTCTCAATAACCGAAAGACCCAGGGATGGAGTGCTACAAATTTTACTTGTATGGATGCTCGTGACCTACTTTCAAGGTCACAGGGGTCAAATATGTAAAACCTTTAACAATCTTCTCATGGACCAAAAGGCCCAGGGTAATTATATATGGGTAGTAGGTACCGAGGCTGGAGTGCTACAAAGTTTCCTCATATCAATGACCTTTGCATACTTTAAGGTCACAGGAGTTTGGTCAGATGACAATTAAGCCCCCTTGGCCCTGTTTAGATTATCTTGAACTCCATTGTTTTGAACTTTCTATGCTATCATGTGCAGATGTGCAATGGTTATTGTTGCTTATAATAATCTAAGGACCAACTCTGAGATCTGTTCGCTTTCATTGTGAACACTTTGTAATGGCATTTTATGTCAAGTGACCAATGAATGGTCCAGGGTGAAGGTTGTTTGATCTTTATCCATTTGGTAAGTCATCCTGCTGAGAGTTCTGTTTCACTGTCATTAAAAGTGTGTTGTCTACCAAATCCATTCCAAATTAAAACCTTAAAACATTCTTATAGCAGTTATTTTCATACATGAAAATGCTTTTGACTTTCTTTTTTTTTTTTTTTTTTTACTGCAATTGGCAGTAAGAGTGAAATGGACCGAGGTTGAAGAAAATGAGATCAAGAAATACTTCTCCTCATATTTTGATGGGACCATAAAAAAAACTTGCCCTTCGCAACAACACTGTCTTCTGGCAGTGAAGAAAAGTGCAGAAAACCAAGGAGAATTACACCGAAGAAAATGGGATACATTAAAGAAGAAGGTTTCAAACATGCTGCTAAAAAATGCCAAGTACTCTACAGGATAACGATGGACTATCAGAAATGAACTATCAGAAACTCTTAGGTCATGGATGAAATAGTAATATCTTGGGTCATTGAAAAATGTTATAATATGTTAACACTTAGGCCATGGATAAAGTAGTAACACTTACCTTGGATTATGGAGAAAGGGTTATGGAGGAATGTTGAGATTTGTATCGGTGTTTATATGTTAAATGTTAGGTCATGCACACAATGAAAGATTTGTGTTGAGTTTTATATGTTAATTCTTTCATCCTGAACACAATGTTGACTCTTAGGTCGTGGATAAAATAGTTACATCTTAGATCATGGAAAAATCTTAAGATTTGTGTCAATGTTTATATGCTCTTAGGTTATGGATGAAATAGTAACATTTTAGATCATGGAAAAATCTTAAGATTTGTGTCAGTATTTATGGACAGTGTTAACTCTTAGATCACGGACACAATGTTAACTCTTAGACCATGGACAGTGTTAACTCTTAGACCATGGACAGTGTTAACTCTTAGACCATGGACAGTGTTAACTCTTAGACCATGGACAGTGTTAACTCTTAGACCATGGACACAATGTTAACTCTTAGATAATGGACACAATGTTAACTCTTAGACCACGGACAGTGTTAACTGTTAACTCTTAGATCACGGACACAATGTTAACTCTTAGACCATGGACAATGTTAACTCTTAGATCACGGACACAATGTTAACTCTTAGACCATGGACAGTGTTAACTCTTAGACCATGGACACAATGTTAACTCTTAGACCATGGACACATGTTAACTCTTAGATCATGGACACTCTTAGACCATGGACAATGTTAACTCTTAGACCATGGACACAATGATAACTCTTAGACCATGGACACAATGGACACAATGTTAACTCTTAGACCATGGACAATGTTAACTCTTAGATCACGGACACAATGTTAACTCTTAGACCATGGACAATGTTAACTCTTAGACCATGGACACAGTGTGAACTCTTAGACCGTGGACAGTGATAACTCTTAGACCATGGACACAATGTTAAATCTTAGACCATGGACAGTGTTAACTCTTAGACCATGGACAATGTTAACTCTTGTTAACTCTTAGACCATGGACAATGTTAACTCTTAGACCATAGACAGTGTTAACTCTTAGATCACGGACACAATGTTAACTCTTAGACCATGGACAATGTTAACTCTTAGACCATGGACAATGTTAACTCTCATATCACGGACACAATGTTAACTCTTAGACCATTGTAAATGTTTACTTTTAAGATCACGGGACACAATGGACCATGGACAATGTTAACTCTTAGACCATGGACAATGTTAACTCTTAGATCACGGACACAGTGTGAACTCTTAGACCGTGGACAGTGTTAACTCTTAGATCACGGACACAATGTTAACTCTTAGACCATGGACACAATGTTAACTCTTAGACCATGGACAGTGTTAACTCTTAGACCATGGACAGTGTTAACTCTTAGACCATGGACACAATGTTAACTCTTAGACTCAATGTAGATCACGGACACAGATGTGAACTCTTAGACCATGGACACAGACCATGTTAACTCTTAGACATGGACAATGTTAACTCTTAGACATGGACAATGTTAACTCTTAGACCATGACCATGACAATGTTAACTCTTAGACCATGGACACTGTTAACTCTTAGACCATGGACAATGTTAACTCTTAGACCATGGACAATGTTAACTCTTAGATCACGGACACAATGTTAACTCTTAGACCATGGACAATGTTAACTCTTAGATCACGGACAATGTTAACTCTTAGATAACAGACAATGTTAACTCTTAGATCACGGACACAATGTTAACTCTTAGATAACGGACAATGTTAACTCCTAGATCACGGACACAATGTTAACTCTTAGGCCATAGACAATGTTAACTCGTAGGTCACGGATGAAATGATGGATGTTGAACAAAGGAATTGAAATGTTGCTGTAAATAATTAATTATTGCAGAGGAATCATTTCCATTTATATTGAGTTAAACAACTGAGAGATAAACAAATTATAATTTTTTCAAATTAAAAATTACATGTACATACATTATAAGAATTGTGTCTTTACATTATAAGCTAATTGAACTCTTGCATGATAGAGGTAATAACTTCTTTGAGAGAAAATGGCAGCCCAACTTAAGCTTGTTGTTATTGGAAGTTCTGGTGTGAGAAAAAGTGCTTTGTGTATTCAATATGTCCAGAATTATTTTGTGGAAGACATATACCCTACAATTGAAGACTTGTACACTAAAAAATGTGTAGTTAATGGTGTAAGTTGTACAATTGAAGTGATTGATACAAGTGGTAGGAATGAATTCAGCATTATGAGACAGCAGAATATTGTTAAAGCTGATGGAATCTTGTATATATTCAATCTTCATGAAGAAATATCAGTTGAGAACGTAGAAAAAGATATGGCATTTATAAGAAGGATTAAAGATGTGCCAGTGATATTTGTTGGTAACCAATGTGACATTTCTGTTGATTCGGGAGTGGATGAACTAATTTCTTACTTAGCAGCAACTCACTGTGTACAATATATGAAAACTTCAGCTAAGACCTCAGAAGGTGTTGAGGAGGCATTTTCAGCTCTAGTTACTACCATTTTGGCACAGAAAGCAGAAGATCTGACAATTTCCACTCACTGTAGCTGTTTAATACTATAACATTTTGCAAGGAACCATCACTTGACTACACAATTTGAAAGGTCTTAGTGCTTCCTTAATGTAGCATTTCTTTTAATGTGTTAGAATACAAATTGTTGAACATTACTTGTGTTGGGGTTAGCAATGTAAGGGATACAATATTGAGATTGTGTTAGGGTTAATGTGTTAACTCTTTCGTCATGGACAAAGTTAACTCTCAGGTCAGGTACACAATATAAAGTTTCGTGTCAGTTATAATATGCTAACTCTTAGTCGTGGTTACAATATTAACTCAAATGTTGTGGATGCAAGGTTAACTCTTAGGTCATGGATGAAATGATGGGTTTTGAACAAAGGATTGCAGTGTTGTTGTAAATAATTTAATCATTTCCATTTATATTCAGTTAAACAACTGAGAGATCCAAAAATTGTGTTTTCAAATTAAAAATTACATGTACCTACATTATAAGAATTGTGTCTTTACATTATGAGGTAATTGAACTTGTGTGTGGTAGAAGTAATAACTTCTTTGGGAGAAAATGGCAGCCGAACTTGTTATTGGAAAATGTGTGATTTGGGAGTGGATAAACTAATTTCTTACTTAGAAGCAATTCACTGTACAATATGTGAAAACTTCAGCTAAGACCTCGGAGGTAATGGAGAGGCATTTTCAACTCTAGTTACTTCTATTTTGGCACAGAAAACAGAAGATCTGACAATTTCCACTCGTAGCTGTTTAATACTATGACTATTTTGCAAGGAATCATCACTTGACTACATAATTTGAAAGGTCTTGGTGCTTCCTAATGTAACATTTATAATGCATTCTAATACAGATTACTGATTTTTTTTTACTTCTGTGTTTGGGTTGTTGTATTGACGATTATTTGCAATTGGCACTATGGCTTCCCATGAAGATATTTTAATCCAAGTTGTAATATAATGATAGAAGAAAAAAAATTATCTTGATGACAACAAAGTTTGTACTTCTGGGTTCTGTTTTGGAAAGTTGTAAGTTTCTGTGTTGGTCAGATGTCTTGAGGACATAATGCTAGTCCATTTAGGTTTTTTAGGTCACCTGAACAGGATAACTTAAGTAGTTATGAACCAATCTTGATGAAACTATGTATACCTCTTTATATCAATAAGATCTTGGACGAGTTCTATAAAGGGATGGAATCAATGATTATTTACAGAATTAGTCCCCATGCGGTTTATTACACTTTGAGCTTGTGAACATGATTTAAGTAATTTTGAACCAATTTTTATGAAATTTGTTTTGCAGTTTTATATTAATAAGGTCTCAGTTGAGTTTGATAACCAGACGGATTTAAAAATTATTTACAAGTTATTCCCCTTTATAGTTGAATTATACTTTGACCTTGTGAACACAATAATGCAAGTAAAAACAAACTACTTGGAAGAAACTTTGTATGCAGCTTTATAGTAATATTATCTCGGACAAATTTGATAATTCAGACCAATTTAGAGATTATTTCCAGAATTATTGCCCTTTGCAATTTTACTGTACTTAGAACTTAAAAAGAGAAAAAAATAGTGTAAAGTTAGACATTGTGAACTTGATTATCAGTGATCCTTGTGACTACCATAACTTTGGTAAGTAGAAACCAATTGCGATGAAATTTGGTATAAAAGTTCCAGTTAAGATGAATCAATTGCTATTTTCCAAAATTATATATAGTACACTAATTTTCAAACTCAGGTGACCGATAAGGCTGATGAGCCTTTTGTGCTGCAATAAAGTAACAGTATTTCGACACGTTCATGTTTTATGTTCTTTTTAGCTCACATAAATGCCTAGGATAAAGCATTGCCTCTTAGAGTCATGAATAAACGTTCCCATCCATGTTTTGAAAGGGATAAATGTTTATCCATAACTTAAGAGATCATGCTTTACCAATGGCTTATGAGCAGTTGGGAGTAGAGAAACTATTCATTTTAGTCTGAATGTAATTGTCATTCATTTGACATCATTTGCTATTGTCAGATTGTAATTTTGTGTTTTCATATGGTTTACACCATGAAAATACAATGAAATGTTCACAGAAATTTAATTACACCCTAAAAGGGAGCATTTTTCAGCACTATGAAATTTCATGTCTCACCAAAATATGAACAGAAAACAAGACATGAATGCATCCGGATGTGATTCCCTCCAAAAACAAATATATCATGTGTTTGTTTTGATATTGATGCCGATTGGCTGTTTATAAGTTACGGAAGATAACTGGGTTGATGTTGCATACAATTTTCTGTATATGTATTCACAGAATGTCGCAAATTAATATACAACCTATATGCACAAGCTAGCTGGTTATATGATCAGGAATTTGTTTTGATTTAATTTTGTTAGTATAAAAAAAATGTTTCAGAATGCTGTAATTCATTGAAATGAGTATTGTTTGTATGGTGTTGAGGAAACTGATTTATTCTGAAGTGTTTAAACTTTGTAAGCAGAAGTTAACGTCATAAAATCCTCATTTCATTGTCATGAATTCAGAAATATGAGGCAATGTGCAGAAAGAAGCAACATTGGTATTTCCATTGCTGTGAATATTTCAATGAAATTGTAATGTTGCAAACATCGTAAGGACAATGATTTAATTTTTACACTGTAATAAATATTTCCTTGCAATAACATGAGAAATTCAAAGCAGTGAAATTTTCTTAGACCCAGTGAAATAAACTTGCACAATAATTTATCGCTGTTTCATTAATTTGAGGTATTTTCATGAAGTTTTCATTGAATTTTCATGGGGTTTTTTATTATCTTTTTTTGCAACAAATTCTGTACATTGTATCTACATGTCTCAAAAAATTAATTTACTTACTGAAAAGTCTAGTAGAAGATCATCTCATTGGCGGATCAAAAATTATTTCTTACATACATTTGAGTAATTTTATCGCATATAAAACATATAACTTAAGGTGCACATCGTTAAATGACCCTGGCTGCTGATAGGATGTTAAACAACTAACAAACGAACAGCGAAGTGCACAGCAAATAACTACTGGGTGTATTATCTCCCTTCAAGGTAGCCAAATATTGGTGACCACTCAATCTGTTAAGAAGTCAATCTCCATCTGTAATGAACTGTTCGATTTTTTGGTTTTGGAAGAGCGTAAAATGTCTGTTCAGGGAAAGCGAGATAATTGACTGCTATGTTGTCATGATCAATTGTAATGTTATTAAATAAATGTTTCTGATTTAACTGTTGATGTCTGTCTTCTTGTTGTTCTTTGTAACTGGGTATGTTTATTCAAATATTATGACTTAACCTGAACTTGTGCATGTATTCTAGATAACTGCCTTTAAAAACGTTAAAACAGTGGTGAAGCCTTAGACTTTTTGATTTACATTTAACAGGTCAATTTTTCAAGTTCTTTAAAAAAAACACTAGTTCAAAGTTTAGAATAAACTTTTCCTAATTGTATCAAATTGCATGTCTCAAATCCCAGGTATGCTTAATCAAATACTGTTCACGGATCCAAGATTCATTTTTAATTGACCTTTGCTTTTAATATGATGTGAAACAATGATAAATTCAACAAATCATCAAATTTGAAGCAATGGCTTGATAATTTACAATGAGTAAATTGCCTCATTTAGCTCCTTTCCCAGCAGGCATTTTACGTCAAATTTACGTCAGATCTGGACTTAATCCTGACGTCAAGGTTACGTCAAATAATGGTCAGAAATGAAAGTAATATTGACGTAAATGTCTGACATCTATATTATGTCAGTATTTTACGTCTGATTTTCGTCATATATTAGTCAGAATCTGACTTCAGATAGATTACATTGCAGACACTTTGAAGTATTAAAAAGTAATAAGAAAAATCAAAATATAGTTCCTCTTACAAATTTTATTTATAGCATAACTGCACAAAAAATTATATATGTATCATGACAATAATAAACAAATTTACAAAAATGACAGGAGCGACAAAAGAAATTATTCATGACATGATCTTCATTGTTTAAATATAACAAAACTGTTCTTAAAGACAATAAAAACAAGCTTCTGTATATATGAACTATCACGTGTAAATTTTCTATCAAAGTCATTATTTCAACACATGCGCAATAGAAACAAAATATTAATTTTCTTTTCAAGATTTTACAATAAACAAGAATTGAAAAAAAAACTTGACAAAGAAATTATTGTAATAAAATATTGAAAGCCTAATTTGTAAATACATACAAAAAAAGCAACCATGAAACATTCCAAATGCACAAATTACAAAATGTATGAAAAACAAAATATTCATATTCATTCTCTGTGAGAGTGAGCCCCTAACAAAATTAATGTATATTCTATTATAACACCAGTGACCCGTCTTAAAATTAAGATTTGAACACCATATTTCCCATGAAAAGTTGACAATGTTTTTCCCAATGCATAAACGTCACAATAGGTTGCAGGAAGGACTTCAAATTATTAAATATAAATAAGAGGAGATAATAAAAGATGAAATTTTCCATGAAACTTTATGTCTGAAAATATGTTTGCAATAATATTCATTGTTCGTAGAGAGATTCATGTAAATAAGTGTCTTCCTCCTCCAACTCTCCTGTCGGGCGCATGTTTTAATGTGTACCCAATCACTGCTTCCACATCAGCGTCTCTGCAGTCTGTACACCTTTGTGTGCTTTCTGAAAGGATCAATGCAATAGATCTTAATACTAATGTAACATTTGTTGTTCTTTACTTTATTCTAATATTGCATTTAATGTTAAAAAATATTGCAATGGGGAAGAAAATTTATTCTTTCAAACGAGATTTAAAGAAGAATGTGCTAAAAGTCAGCTACTGACTAGAATTGTTGCCAAAGCCAACTAATTTAGGAAGGATTTAATTGATCAGAATCATTCTTTAGACAGCCGATCCATTTAATCATAAATAAAACTCCATGGTCTTGAGGTCAGACACTACCCATTAACTGATTTTATCCAAAATCCAACCATATCTAAATTTAAACCGATCAAAAGTCTTCTATTAAGTGGACATTTTGATCAATTGCAAAATGGACTCCTTGTTTTCCTAATGTCGGACAATACCTACCACCATATAAATCTCCACTAACATTCCTGTGTAGTTTCATTTGAATAAATACAGCTCTTTTGGGAGTTGTCCAGACAAAATTTTTCTATTGATAGACAAAGCTGTTTCAACTATGCTAACTTCATTGTGGGAGTAAATCATGGTCTGACATAGTATTACCTTTCACAACATCAAACAGTTGGAGAACCCGAAAACTCTGTTTGCCCCTGGTTCCCTTGACATTAAATTTCGCCATCACTTCGTTGGTCATCAGCCTGAAATTTTAAGGTGTGGAGTTGATTATCAACCTCCATTGTGATTTGTAAAAGCATATCCAAGATATATCGTTCCTTACTCATCTTACAAATTTGAGTATCAATTGAATAGAACAAGAATTATGTTTAACCATGTATCCCATTCCTCGCTCTGTAATACTAAAATTTGTCTAATATAGAACTTCCACTGGATGTAGTAGCAATATAATCAAGCTTTAGTTTGATGAGATATTATTAAAAATGTAAAATTAAGGATTTCAATGTAAATCCTCAGAGTTTATGTTTTTTACTAAAAAATGAGGTCAGATGCAAGTATGCTAATATGAGTGATGTTTTAAAGTTGGAATTAAATGGGACAATACTAACGATGTAAAAAGTGGACTTTAAAGTAAATTATCAAAATTCCAGTTTTTATCTCCTTTTACCCCCCCCCCCCCCCCCCCAAAAAAAAAAAAAAAAAATTCCAAAACCTGTAGACCTACTGCATTTTCCTAAAACTGAATCTAGTTGCTAAGTATTATCATATACGTAATGCAGATAACATAAAAGTCATCGTAGGCAAGTCAAAAGATTATATGTAATCAAACCTGGTTATGGAAACTTACTTTAACAACATGTTCTTGACAACATTTTTCAAAGAATCACCTCCAACCTTGGACAGTCTTTGAATCTGTAATTGATAAAACTCTTATTTAGTTGAATTGACTGCAGCAGTATAGTGGTCATTGATTACATTACAACAATGGAGCCTATATGACAAGTATTATGTCCATCTAATCATGGTCTGAAGATAAAATAATCTTTTTGTTCAATGAAAATATGTATTTCATAATTCATTAAATCAGTCAACTTACCAACTTTTCTCTTTTTTCACTGCTGTGAATACTCCTCTCAATCTGTTCCAATTCCTCTATGGTTTCAGCCTGCTTAGGCAATTTCGTCCCCATCTGGGAACCACTTGTCCCTTGT
The DNA here is from genome assembly GCF_031769215.1 of Ylistrum balloti. Lineage (NCBI taxonomy): Eukaryota > Metazoa > Mollusca > Bivalvia > Pectinida > Pectinidae > Ylistrum > Ylistrum balloti. The sequence continues at coordinate 55,108 of NW_026783138.1, read as the reverse complement.
ACTCCCTTGTCTTCTAATGCATCCAGCCTTTCTCTATGTCCATCAGCAAATAGAAGACTTTGCGTTGGAATCCTATTAATTGAATTTACACTAAATATTATATGAGAGATTATTTTCACATTTCCCAAATCTTTTTAGAGATATATATAATATTAAGGATGAAGTGCTCTATTATTACTAGATTGTGCTGCATTGAAAGTATACATTCTGCAGCTCAACTTATTCAGGCAATGATTAGAATGTGGTTGGGTTAAAATAAGGCATGTGCTGAACCACATCGGTTTTCCACATGTTGTCTGGTTTGCTTCCATTGAACCAACAATTTTGATTAAAACAAAAAAAAACCTGGTTCAAATTGTTGAAATATAAAATTTAGTTTTAAAATTACATCATGCAAATTTTACTTCAAATTTTTGCATGATATGAACTTACTCTTTTCAGACAGTGGAAATGCCATTTTCCACACATCATCTTTTTTCGCCTTTGGGTGTGTCCGCTCCTCTCTGTCAACATGTCTTTGCCTAAAATTTAATAGAGTTCACTTTTTAAAGATAATATTGCTATTGCAATATATATACGCAAGAAATTTTCTTGATTGAGCACAGCTAAAATCAAATGTCTCCTCTTCTCTGGAATGAAGTAGTCATGACTTTGAGTGTGTGTGTGTGTGTGCGCGCCATTGTGTAGTTGTGCAAAATATTGTTCAAAGTTATTATCCAAGGGCAATAACTCTGTAACTGAAGGACCAAGGTCCTTTATATTTTTACACAACACACCTTCTATAAGTCATATACAATTACATTAAATATCATCATCCTATCTCTTAATTATAAAAAGAAATATATTCTGGACAGTATTTTCTTACAAAGGGCAATAATTCTGTAATAAAAAGGCAATGGCCCCAATTTTTTGTTGTGACACACTGTCCTAAGTCAATTTCTCTTTGAGAAGAGGAAACTCCATCCAGTTTCCTTTTCTGTCGCCAGGATGCCTCCCATCCTTCATGGCCTTTTGCACATTGAAGGTCTTGGGCCAATAGACCTTCCCATTGTGTACCCATGATGATGGCACAACACCTTCCTCCTCCTGTTTATCTTCTTGCCAGACAACCCTAGCCCAAGACATCTAATTAAAAAAAAGGATGGAATTAAGACAAGGAAATTAAAGTGAAATAGATGTACTCAAAATAATAAAACAAAATCATGAAGTTGTGATAGACTTGTTTTCAATCTTGCTACTGATGAAATTATGTTACTTTTCTTTAACAAATGATTTGCAGAAAGTGCAAATTGCACTAGACAGAATATTGAAAATAACTGGCATAAATTTCCAAAACATACAGGAACAATAAAACAAGGCCTTTTATCTTTCATTAAGCATAATGCATACATAATATGTATAAATAAATCATGTGATAACATACCAAGTTTCAAGTATTTTTTTCCATGTCATGCAACAAGGACAAGAGTACATATCCTCTCTTATATGGCAAACAAACAGCTTTTCTTGCCACTTCATCAAATTCCACTAGCTTTCTGTGTTTTTTAGTGGTTTGTAGATTTTCAACATACACAATGTTGAGTAATTTTGAATCACATGGTTCAGTGAAAAAACTTTTAGCACTGTCTTGTCGAATCACATCACACAACATTTTTCCTCGACCTTTCTTCTCCACCACAAAGGCAAAACTCTCATTTTTTAACAGGAAACATCCATTTCTTTTGTTACAGGAGACAAAAGTTAAGGCAGAATAACCTCTCCTCTTCGATTTTACAGAGTCTCTCTCTGCAAGTCTTTTCACAACTTGTCCTATAGGATTTTTCGAATTCCGTACAAGATGCTTGATGGATTGCAAATGGTTCTCAAAAGGAAATGCTGATATTTCATTCACTGCATGTTTCGAACGTCATCAGGTAGATGTTTCAAACAATGTACATTGTAAACAACAAAATATTGACAAAAGACACTCTCAGAGTTGTCAACAAAATAGTTCAACAGTTTCTGTGCATAATCTAGATATTTTTGACGTTTGTCATCACAACTGTCCAATAATATGGATATAGCCACAGTTAAACACAGAAAGAGTTTATAAGTTCTGTCATTCAGAACTTTTCGCAGAACAACTGGGCCGGTATACAACAAAAACTGTCTAAATTCTGTTGCTTTCCATCTTTCGATCTCAGCAAGTGGCCTAGGTTGACGAGCGAATTCCCTAGGTAATTTACCTGATAAATTTACCAGGTTCGTAGATATATCAGAGATTTGGACCTTGCTTGAGGAAACACAAAATTCTCTTAACAACACCAAGGCATACTAAATGCATATAGTCTAAACAAAATCCCGTAACACATTTCATATTTGCATTTTGAAGCGGTGAAACTCCTGTTTGGTGTTTTGGGTGGTACAGACCCCTTGAAAACTCTTCATCTGTGCATGAGGGAAATGTACCTTTGAAAATAATTCGATGTTCCTTTCGTGTGCCTTTCTCTGTACATCGCTCACATGAATCATAACCGCTATGAGTTTTAATGCACTTCAGGAAGGCTCTTGCAGGTGCATCACAAATAAATGCCTTGATCTTGATGTAGAAATGTGTTCCCTTAAATATCATCCCATTTCTGCAGATGGCATCATATTCCGTGAGAAAGTCACGAAGAAAGTCATCAATAGAATCTGGCTTTTTCTCTCCATAATACAAAGCAACAAGGAAAGGCTCACTTTTATTCAATTTCAAAAGTATTGGCCAAAACTGAGCTCCAGACGACTTAAAAAGTGGTATACCATCAATGTTGACAAGAAGATCAATATCCTTGTGCAGATCTAACTGTTCACTCCTGTCGAGGATCTGTAAAAGCGATGATCTAATGCCAAAATATGCAAAACTTCCACCGCACCTAGTTTCAGTTGGGACTTCAACAGGAGTCTGCAAAAGAGTTCTAGAGTCTTTTGGTAGATCGAGCCCCCTCTCCCTGAAAATTTCCAACAATCTGTCAGCCCCTGCCCTTCTGACATGATTTTCTGTTATCCATGCTGCCAATTCTTCCTTGAACGAAAGGCGATTTCTTTCTTCGTCTTCTTCTGATAGTTCAGATTCCGAACCTTCTGAAGTTGATTCATCCGTAATCAATTGACCAGGAGAGCTAAATCCCGAATTGTCAGAGTCATTGTCCTCATTTTGTGTAGACTCCAGATCAACAGGTGAATTCAATGCATTTTCCGCAGTGACATAGTCGTCGTTTGGGTTATTTTCATCACTGCTACTGGTACTCTCCAGTGCAAAAGATTCAGCTGCAGCACTAATTTTCCTCCATCGCTTTAAATATGACATGCTGACTCAGGCTAGGACATCCCTACATTCCAATTAGTAAAACGAAGATAACACATGCTTAAACATCACTAAATACCAACGAAGTGACATATATAGGAATAGGAATGTGGGATATGAATATTCTACCCAAGGTGAAGAAGTTTGGGTTATAACCTTTGATGCCTCCGTTAAGACCCCAACTTATACACCCTTAGGTAGAATATCCATATCCCACATACCTACATTGACTATTTTCTCCCAAAATATCTGCCAATTCGGTCAAAATATTGATGTATGCACAGTAAACCTGGTCAAAAAATCCCAAACCAATTCAACTTGTGAAAATGATTTATTCGTACAGTTAATGAAAATTTGAGCAAAAAAGTGCTGTATATCTTTGTGTATTCTGCATGGCTAGAAGTGAAAATACTGCTGGTTATGGCATTTCTTTCACTCGAGTTAGTAATTTTTTTAAAGTTACAAAAGATACAAGCTTTAGCGAGTTTCTATTATAACTTTTAAAACAACTATCTCGAGTGAAAGAAATACCATATCCGGCGGCCACGAGTTGTGTAACCTCGTGTAATCTGTTTCCACCATGATTTTTTAAACAGCTAAAAAGTCAACGAAAAACAAAATTAAATTATAACGGTGCAAATACAGACATTGAGCGATAAATCAACTCACCTTTTCCGAGAATGAAGCAAAATAAACCAGTTGTAGACAGAAATCCAAAAGTAAATGTAAAAAAATAAAAAACCGATGCTGTGTGACCTCATTTCCAGCCGTAACACTTGGCGCCCGCTAGAATTTTAAACTGACAGGAAGTATGAACGAACTGCTCCGGAGATAATATTCATGTCGTTCCATATTTTACTAAAAGTAGTTGAATATTTAAATTAAAGCATTAAATAACCAACAAAAGCTTTTTGTTGACACAGAACAATTTCTTATCGTGTAGATGTATATTTGATGATCTTATTTTTAAGGGGTCTATTTCGACTTGCCATTAAAGGGAGGTAACAAGAAGAAAAAAAAAACGGATTCTGGTGATGTATTTGGGGATCTGGATTTTAATCAGGTTGACATCAACCGCAATTTATACAAAGGAATTTTTCATTTATACAGCTTGATTAAAATTATGAAGCTGTAGAAAGAACTGCAAATGAAGGATAAAAGAGTATTTGTTATCACATGAATGTTGTTTCAATCATGACAAAACTAGAACTGAAGAAGCGGGAGATGGGACAAGCAGTAGGCCTTCTTTCTGTAACAGTACCCTTACCCAAGATCGTTTCTGAAATCAAAATCAACATTTTGTAAACATTTTATTTTCGTCAGGTTTTCTGGCCACTTGACGTACATCTGACGTTTTACTTTTGACATCAATTTGACGTCAGGCTATTTACGTCAGATCTTCGTCAAATACTCGTCAGTGACGTCCTGGCCATCATTTGACGAAAATATGACGTAAATTTGACGTACAATGCCTGCTGGGTTGTCATAAGAGAAATGTTGCCTCAGAAGTTATAGGTTGGTCATTTAACTCATATTTGCCTCAGAAGTCTTGGATTGGTCATTAACTTGTATGTCATGGGTTAACTGTTGCCTCAGAAGTCTTGGATTGATCATTAACTCGTATGTCATTGGTTAACTGTTGCCTCAGAAGTCTTGGATTTATCATTAACTCATGTCATGGGTTAACTGTTGCCTCAGAAGTCTTGGATTGATCATTAACTTGTATGTCATGGGTTACCTGTTGCCTCAGAAGTCTTGGATTGATCGTTAACTCGTATGTCATTGGTTAACTGTTGCCTTAGAAGTCTTGGATTTATCATTAACTCGTATGTCATTGGTTAACTGTTGCCTCAGAAGTCTTGGATTTATCATTAACTCGTATGTCATTGGTTAACTGTTGCCTCAGAAGACTTGGATTGATCATTAACTTGTATGTCATGGGTTAACTGATCCTAATAACTTAGTTGTTTAAGGATCTTAAATAAAAAAAACTTCAAATTTAGCTTCTTTGCATAGCAAAAAACAGTGCATATCAATCAAAAGTATATCATGGATGCATGAAAGATGTGTTTTTCTGGATATAGATATGGAGGGTTAAAGGGACATAATTCCAACATAAAATTTTCAATCTTATTTTCTTATTTCATTTTTCATTTCTAATTACAACTTTCCACTTTTTATTGTTATTTTATTTCTCGCGAATTATATATTTTTTGCATCAGTTATGTTAAATAATCATTTTAGCTTTTCATTTTACTGCCTTTAAAATTCGAAATTCTCAGTCTATTATAACATTTATATCCAATATTTTACATTTTATAAATTTTATTTTTGTGTGTGTACTACTAACTGTATTTGTTTCTCACCTGTTTATACAGAGTTGTATATATACGATTGCATTTTAAAATCTTTAGCTTTATTGTTTTCCAATATTAAATATAATATCAATTTTATCTAACATAGTTTGTTTCCTACGAAATGTGCAATTATAAAAACTGAACAAAGAAAATGGAAAAATAAGATATGGTAAGTTAGAATAGCAAGTTGGAATTATGTCGAAAATAACCCTGCTATATTTGTCAACTTAATTCTAACGCCAGAGGGTGCTCCAATAATTTGATTTCGGAAGTAAAGGACCGCTCCCCACAGCATTGCCTGGTCGCAATTAATAATTCATCGTTACTTGAATTAAATACATTGCATGACACAATTGGTTACTCTTTACATTCAAAATAGTACTGATAGTATATTATCGATAGTATAAGATCCGAGTTAGTAAAATAAACAACAACTGAAACTTTTACGACACCCAACCTGGTTTTCGTCTACTTTCGTTCCTTGTTCCCGCCGCTAGTAACGAAACTAAATATGAATCAACTACGGGCTGCAGACTTGCTTCGGCGAGCGGCGGATGCTTTACAATCGGAATCGGCCAGTGCATCCGATAGGAGTGGAGAAAAAGAACGGCCTGAGAACGCTAGATCTGTTGCTCAAACAGTAAGAGGATTGTTTTCCCCATACAGTAGGCCTATGCTTCGCAAGACCGGTACCAGAAAAACAAAAGGAGGCCATGTTGGTGGACCCCAGTGGGTCCATCGATTCTGCTGTTTATCGCAGTCAGCACAGGTAACCCATTTTGTATTTAAATTTGGCTATAATCAGAGATATTAAAGATTTTCAGCATGGTCATTTTCTACTGATATTTGCTGTTTGACAGCTAATAGAGTGTTCTGGTCAGTGTATTAAACCTGTAAGAATTTGATCGCATATTCGTCAGATCGTATCGACATGTCATTTTAAAGGTGGCTGGAATATAGTTTTGTAAAGAAAGTACATACAAATGTACAATAAAGTACATGTGGATTGGATAATTCAATTAAAAAATAAAACCTTTTAAAGCGAAATTATTCATACCAGATTGTACTTAGATGACAACTCACTACAGCTGTATCTGCACACAAGAATTCACAGGTACCTTGGCTTGTGTGCCCCAGGATGGTATTCAAGTACAAGATGCAAATAAAAATACACATATAGAAAAACACACATGCCTGCACACAAAAACTTATTTTTTTGCATACAGTCTAAGACTGCCATAATCATCAGTATAGTATTGAAAGCAGGCACGTATCAAATTTTGACCTAAAAGATCTATAGAAAATAGTTATCACCTCAAGCTTATACACTGTAATACTATATTACTATACAGTAATAAGTGAAGTCAGTAGCTGGTATTGCCAGTGGTAATGATTATTGCTGGTTTTCTTCTCAGACACATTCAGCATACAGTTGAGCAATACACTGTGAAACAATTTTTGAAACATCTGAAATTAGGCTGGACATTTTAAAATTAATTATTTGTTTACGAATTACAGGATTATGTACCAACAAGGGAAGACCGGGGAGAGTTGGTGAAGGTTGGTTTGGGAGAGAAGAGGATTACATTTAGGTACATTGATGGTTTAAATTGTGACTGTCATACAAAGGCAGCTATCATACCACACATGTAATTACTCCAAAAATGTTAGAGGATTACATAACAAAAACAAAGCCAGAGACCTTTAGCTAGCTGAAGTAACATGTAATTTGCTAAGGAACAATGTCATGAAAAAAGATATTGCAAAATGTGCACATAAAATATAAATATGACATCACAGTTATATAAAAGATGCCATATTATTGTACACAATGTTACACTGTTGTCTCAGGATGTGTGTTTATGCAGTATTGAATGATAATGTTGATATTCAATGATTTTTGGCACTCGGATATTGGAGTCCTGGACATGCTTTTCCTGTGGGACTCACTCAGATTTTAAGAACCCACTATTTTTCTTGGTATGGAACTTATCAAAATTTTGTAAATGGAGTTCTGGACATGCCTGAAAAAATTCTACAAAAAAATACTGATATTGCAATACATTGGGACTGTCTATGTGTCTTGCAAAATGTGTCACAAAACAAACACTCTGCCTAGCCAATGTCGAGTGGTTAGGAAAATGAGTAACATGTAGCACTATAACACTAATACCAACATAGGTGCTGAACATGGAACATGTATAGATCTGACCTTCAACAAGCAATTAGGTATGAGAAAATTATATATATCAAATATTGAAAATCACCAGTACATCTTGACAGACCTCACGGACAATTCATAGTCTTAACCAGTGAATTAAAATATTCATTCTAGAAAAATGAAAATATCCATCACAGGCTTACTTCCACTATATTTTCACTTTTTCCAGAAAGAACAAATCTCCAGAATCATTCAAAAACAACATTTTAGAAGCATATCCGCTTCTTGTTCAAGGAGGTGGATTTGAGGTGATGAGGACTGCGACAGGGAACCGGACAAGCCTGGTTCCCATATGGATACCTCCTGAACAGGTCGTTCAAGAGCTGACAAAACTATATCAACGGTGGCCGATGGTAAGCTTCAGCTTGACCCCTGTCTAGGGACCCTGACTTACATTGTGTACACTCAGACCCAGTGTTGATATTCATTGAGTGGTGACTTGTATATTAACACTCTTAAATATTCATGTGTATTCTGTTATATTTAAGGAAATTTGTAAATCTCTGTAAATTTTACAAACGGAACATGTCATTATTCTAAAAGCAATTATAATTCTCTGTAAGGTTCCTCTACAGACAGTCTTTAATTCTCTGTAAGGTTATTTGCACTACTTTACACTGTTTGTAAATCCCTGAAAAGTTGTCTACAGACTGTTTGTAATTCCATGTAAGGTAATCTACAGAATATTTGTAATTCCCAGTTAAGTCCTCTTGAGACAATTTGTAATTCTCTGTAGGGTACTGTAGAGACAATTTGTAATTCTCTGTAAGGGCCTCTGGAGGCAATTTTTATTTCCCTGAATGGTCCTCTGCAGACAAGATATGATTCCCTGTGAGGTTTTTGACTGACAGTTTGTAATTCCTTGTAAAACTGTTAAGAGACAATTTGTAATTTCCTAAAGGTTCCTAGGCCGTTATGTATGACTCGTGATTCCCTGTAAGGTCCTCTAGAAATAATTTCTGGTTCCCTGTAAGGTCTGTTTATAATATAAACTTATACTTCCCTGTAAGTTCCCTTAATGACAAGTGATTCCTTTAAAAAATCTTCTGTAAACTGATCTAGAGATTAGTTTGTAATGCCTTGGTTTGGAGCACTGAACTTGTCTTTCCAACAAATGTATTTTCTAGGTGGCCTCTTCTTGTTCTTCTATTATTTCTGCTTCCTTCATAATTAAGTTTTGTGCTGATATCTATCACCTGTCAGATTTACCATATACCATATATATATTGATATAGACAAAGATACATATATCTGGGAACATAGTAATAAACTTGCAAAAAGGTGTTGTCCGTAGTAAATTTGGTATAGAACAATCAGCAGGATTTGATATAGAACAGTCAGTGGGAGGGTGGGGGCGGGGGTTACAGAACTATCAGTGGGGGAGTGGTATAGAAAGTTAGTGTGATGGGGGAGTTGTAAAGAACACTCATTGTGAGGGGGGAGTGGTAAAGAACACTCATTGTGAGGGGGGAGTGGTATAGAACACTCAGTGTGAGGGGCGAGTGGTATAGAACAGTCAGTGTGAGGGGGAAGTGGTATAGAACATTCAGTGTGAGGAGTGGGGGAGTGGTATAGAACACTCAGTTTGAGGGGGGAGTGGTATAGAACAGTCAGTGTGAGTGGGGGGTGGTACAGAACAGTCAGTGCGAGGGGGGAGTGGTATAGAACAGTCAGTGTGAGGGGGGGAGTGGTATAGAACACTCAGTGTGAGGGGGAGTGATATAGAAAGTCAGTGTGAGGGGGGAGTGGTATAGAATAGTTAGTGTGATGGGGAGTGGTAAAGAACATTCAGTGGGTGCCTGGTACAGAACAATCAGTGGGGGATTGGTATAGAATAGTCAATGGGGGTTTAGGGGGTTAATTAGAACAGTCAGTGGTCAGTGGGGGTTATATAGAAAAGTCAGTGGGGGTTTTGGTATAAAATAGTCAATGGGAGATGGGGGTGTATAGAACAGTCAATGGGTGAGAGGAACAGAACAATCAGTGGGGGATTGGTAAAGAATAATCAGTGTGATGGGGGAGTGATATAGAAAGTCAGTGTGAGGGGGGAGTGGTATAGAACAGTTAGTGTGATGGGGAGTGGTAAAAAACATTCAGTTGCTGGCCGTAGTATCCGTGTTGGACATGGTCTGTCTCCAGTATCTGTTGTTACCAGGGAAAGGCCGTCAGGACTGGGCTTGGTGATCAGCTGAAATTCCTGGGTGGTCAGTCTTCTGGTCAGAGCTGGTCTCTCTTCTCTGGTGACAGGTACCTCAGGATCTTCAACTATAAATACCTGGCCCTTATTCTTTGGAACATTTCCAGGCTTGAAATAATTGTTCCTTCTCTTTCTGTCTCCCTTCATATTGGTAATGGTCAGTAATGGTCAGTAGTGGTCAGCAGTGTGGTCAGCAGTGGTCAGTCAGAAGTAGTCAGATGTATTAAGAATACAAAAATCAAACTGAAGCTGACCATTTGATTGGTCATTGTGATACACACATCATTGCCTGTTTGATAATATAACATCAAAGGTGTTTCAGAGACAGGGAGAGCCCCAAAAGTAAACATAAAGGCCCAAAGAGAACACCCCCCCCCTCCTCTGCCTTTGGCATGGGTAGTCTTTGTATGTATACATGTGGCTGTTAGTTAGTCCAGTGGGTGTCATTCACTGTGATTGTTTACTGCAAGTCTTCACTGTTATCTATTGATTATTTCATGTCCAAATCAAAGCTGAAAAATGCTTTAAAGCAGATTAAATGTTCAGTTAATATTAAAATTTGGTAATTTTAAAAAAAATTAAAATTCTAAGAAAAAAAATGAAGTTGTAATTTGAAATTGAAAAACTTTTTTGTATAGGTATATGTAGGAATTATTCAAGTTTGTATACCAATTTACAGAACTGAAATATCTTAATAATTGCAAAATCTGTTTCATTTTTCCTGACGCTTGGTGTCTGTGATATGTACAGCAAAGTGTATGTAAAACTGAGTTAAAATCTCAGTCTGAGAGGGGTTTTTCAATTCTTCATAACTCCTGTTTTATTTGACCTACGCTGATTCTGTTTATGCCGAAATGTTTGAAATAGCTCACAGTTGATGAAAATATTTCTTTTAAAATTAAAAAAAAAAAAAGTGTCCTTGAATGACATGCCTAAAAATCCATGTTTTTATTTCTCATACCCACATTTTTTAACTGATTCTCATACAAATTGGCATGGTTGTTCTATATTTCATGACTGATTAGGTAGTGAAATAATTTTTAATTTATCACTTCGATTATAATTAAAATTTTAATTAAATTAAATTTTTTAAAATTTTTTAAACTTTATTTTCTGGAGTGATCAGGACATCTATAAATAACATCAAATTAGCATATTTGTGTTCTTGTGTATTCCTACGCCAGATTTTTAAAAGTTAAGATGGAGGATTTTTTTCAAATTTTACAAGTACAAGATCTTAGAAAATTCTGTGGTTAGCCCAGATAATGGCTTGTGTAGGATTTGGATTGGACCTGTAACAAGGACAGGGAAATATGGAATTCTGTCATTTAAGGACCCCAGTGATTTAAAATGGAAAAAGAAACATGCACACAGACTTGCTTTTATTTGTTTTTCTGAAAATTTAGAATTGTCAAGTGATCTGGACTGTTCCCATCTCTGTCATAATAGTTTATGTGTAAATGTAGAGCACATAAGTTCAGAACCTCATTTTATAAATAATAACAGGCAGTACTGTTTAAATTCAAATGTGTGTTATGGTCATTTAGGGTTCAGTGACTGCATGTTGAATTTGAAAATGTAATTAAGTTTTTATTGATTTGAGGGTATTAGCTATTGTACACTGATGTATACAACATAGTCCGACTACCACCACGTGGAGGTTCCCTCATTAGGTAGTCATATATTTTGTTGTTGTTGTTGCTGTTGTTGTTACATTATTTTGTGTTTTTTTTTTCTGATTGTTGACATGTCTCTAATAAATTTGTTGTCACCTCTTCTTCTCAATACAGGTGGTCCTGAGGTCGGTTGTCTCCCCTACATGGATGGATGTTGGGATCTAGCTGACCTCTCCTGTAGTCAGACTTCCGAGCGGACCTGGACCTTTTCGCATGCTGCTTGTGCTGTTCTGCTAACAACAACATACTTCTTTTCTTGACAGCAGGTTTGTATTGGTGCTGGCGTTGATATATTTCCTCTGAGCTGAGTTGATCAAGTTTATGTTTGACCTCCCTACTCAGAGTACCACCAAAGTGTTCCACCTTCTTTTGAATGGCTTTCCCTGCAGTGTTGTTTAGGGTCAGAATGGCATTGTCTAACCTACCCTCAGCATTTCTTCCAAAATTCTGATGTTTTGGTAAAGACACATTCAGGCTTCTGTGACAACCCTCATTTTTCTGTGTGGATGTGCTGAGTCTCATAGATCGAATAACATCAGTGCTGAGTTTCATTTTCAGAAGAACACCAACATCTCATCCTTTGTCATTTGAAGTTGATGGATCTGGTTTGAACTCAGGAACATTGATCGCACCCACCAGTTGTCGCTGTCACCACCAGAGCACACCACGGAATGCTGCTTGCACTTGGAGCAGTCACCTGTGTAGCAGGATACAGTTGCATCTAACACTGCAGGTAAATGAGTCGTGATAGTCTCAATGTCTCTGGAGTGAATTTTCATCAATTCCTTGAAAATCAGACTGCTACGGGCTTTCAAGTCTTGAGAAAATACCTTCTGAGCATGAGACCTCATCAGTCTGGTACGACCAGGAAACATTGACTCGCTCCACTTAGCACTGTTACATTTCCGGAACTGTGCTCTGCCAAGGTGGGTTGGGTCAGCCAGTCTCTCCACTTTCCACATGGGATGTAAGGCTCTCATGGCTTCCTCCAGGCCTTGGGCTCCAGTTCCATCGCCATCTGTGGTTGCATATTTTATTAGCACGCCTTGTGTAGCCAGTTGATCCCCAATGTCCTTTCCCATGGCATACTCGGACAAGCCGTCGTGTCGGTCAGTGTTGGCTGTGCAGTCAGGATGACCACCAGGACAGGTGACATCATATCCTTTCCCTCTCAGCCAAGCTCCTGTCCAGCAAAGTTTGTTGTGGAGGGCACGTCCAAGTATCCACTTCTTAGGGGTAGATGTCTCGATACCCAGACTTAACCCCTGTGAGGCATTCATCCCTGGCTTCTTAGCACTTCCAAATGATGTGCTGTTGTACCGCCCATCCACAGCTAGTCCGATGGTGCTCGGGGAATCATCTCCTCTCAGGGTGTTGGCCTCCACCACCAGTCTGGTCTTCTCGGACATGTCCTTTTTGTTGATGGCAGTAATGTCCTTGGACACTTGATTTGCCTGTCGCTGCATTCCACTCTTGGCTCCTGCAGGTATATTCAGGTGTCCGAGAAGTAACCTGGCTCCTTTGGTGCTGACAGCCTGGCCACACAAAGCTGAAGGCAGGTACTTGTTGACAAGGGCTGGCTTTGGTCTGGGCTTATCCGTGTCTGCCTCTCTATATAGTTTGTACAGTGGAGATCTGTACTGGCATTTATTACATCGGACAGCACAACTCCATCCCAGAGCCCTTTTCCGCTCGGTGTCCAGTTCAAACTCCGGTACCATGCATGATGTAGTGTTTGGTTGTCCGGCGTGAAGTCTGATGATGTCGTTCCACATTTTCACCATCAACACTATGTCGATGATCCGGTTTCCTTCTATTACAGGCTCAGAGTTGGATTCTTCAGCTGTAACAGTTGCTGGCCGTAGTATCCGTGTTGGACATGGTCTGTCTCCAGTATCTGTTGTTACCAGGGAAAGGCCGTCAGGACTGGGCTTGGTGATCAGCTGAAATTCCTGGGTGGTCAGTCTTCTGGTCAGAGCTGGTCTCTCTTCTCTGGTGACAGGTACCTCAGGATCTTCAACTTTAAATACCTGGCCCTTATTCTTTGGAACATTTCCAGGCTTGAAATAATTGTTCCTTCTCTTTCTGTCTCCCTTCATATTGGTAATGGTCAGTAATGGTCAGTAGTGGTCAGCAGTGTGGTCAGCAGTGGTCAGTCAGAAGTAGTCAGATGTATTAAGAATACAAAAATCAAACTGAAGCTGACCATTTGATTGGTCATTGTGATATACACATCATTGCCTGTTTGATAATATAACATCAAAGGTGTTTCAGAGACAGGGAGAGCCCCAAAAGTAAACATAAAGGCCCAAAGAGAACACACCCCCCCTCCCCTGCCTTTGGCATGGGTAGTCTTTGTATGTATACATGTGGCTGTTAGTTAGTCCAGTGGGTGTCATTCACTGTGATTGTTTACTGCAAGTCTTCACTGTTATCTATTGATTATTTCATGTCCAAATCAAAGCTGAAAAATGCTTTAAAGCAGATTAAATGTTCAGTTAATATTAAAATTTGGTAATTTTAAAAAAAAATTTAAAATTCTAAAGTTGTAATTTGAAATTGAAAAACTTTTTTGTATAGGTATATGTAGGAATTATTCAAGTTTGTATACCAATTTACAGAACTGAAATATCTTAATAATTGCAAAATCTGTTTCATTTTTCCTGACGCTTGGTGTCTGTGATATGTACAGCAAAGTGTATGTAAAACTGAGTTAAAATCTCAGTCTGAGAGGGGTTTTTCAATTCTTCATAACTCCTGTTTTATTTGACCTACGCTGATTCTGTTTACGCCGAAATGTTTGAAATAGCTCACAGTTGATGAAAATATTTTTTTTTAAAATTTAAAAAAAAAAAGTGTCCTTTAATGACATGCCTAAAAATCCATGTTTTTATTTCTCATACCCACATTTTTTGACTGATTCTCATACAAATTGGCATGGTTGTTCTATATTTCATGACTGATTAGGTAGTGAAATAATTTTTAATTCATCACTTCCATTATGATTAAAATTTTAATTAAATTAAATTTTTAAAAATTTTTTAAACTTTATTTTCTGGAGTGATCAGGACATCTATAAATAACATCAAATTAGCATATTTGTGTTCTTGTGTATTCCTACGCCAGATTTTTAAAAGTTAAGATGGAGGATTTTTTTCAAATTATACAAGTACAAGATCTTAGAAAATTCTGTGGTTAGCCCAGATAATGGCTTGTGTAGGATTTGGATTGGACCTGTAACAAGGACAGGGAAATATGGAATTCTGTCATTTAAGGACCCCAGTGATTTAAAATGGAAAAAGAAACATGCACACAGACTTGCTTTTATTTGTTTTTTCTGAAAATTTAGAATTGTCAAGTGATCTGGACTGTTCCCATCTCTGTCATAATAGTTTATGTGTAAATGTAGAGCACATAAGTTCAGAACCTCATTTGATAAATAATAACAGGCAGTACTGTTTAAATTCAAATGTGTGTTATGGTCATTTAGGGTTCAGTGACTGCATGTTGAAATTGAAAATGTAATTAAGTTTTTATTGATTTGAGGGTATTAGCTATTGTACACTGATGTATACAACATTGTCCGACTACCACCACGTGGAGGTTCCCTCATTAGGTAGTCATATATTTTGTTGTTGTTGTTGCTGTTGTTGTTACATTATTTTGTGTTTTTTTTCTGATTGTTGACATGTCTCTAATAAATTTGTTGTCACCTCTTCTTCTCAATACAGGTGGTCCTGAGGTCGGTTGTCTCCCCTACATGGATGGATGTTGGGATCTAGCTGACCTCTCCTGTAGTCAGACTCCCGAGCGGACCTGGACCTTTTCGCATGCTGCCTGTGCTGTTCTGCTAACAACAACATACTTCTTTTCTTGACAGCAGGTTTGTATTGGTGCTGGCGTTGATATATTTCCTCTGAGCTGAGTTGATCAAGTTTATGTTTGACCTCCCTACTCAGAGTACCACCAAAGTGTTCCACCTTCTTTTGAATGGCTTTCCCTGCAGTGTTGTTTAGGGTCAGAATGGCATTGTCTAACCTCCCCTCAGCATTTCTTCCAAAATTCTGATGTTTTGGTAAAGACACATTCAGGCTTCTGTGACAACCCTCATTTTTCTGTGTGGATGTGCTGAGTCTCATAGATCGAATAACATCAGTGCTGAGTTTCATTTTCAGAAGCTCCAATGTCATTTGAAGTTGATGGATCTGGTTTGAACTCAGGAACATTGATCGCACCCACCAGTTGTCGCTGTCACCACCAGAGCACACCACGGAATGCTGCTTGCACTTGGAGCAGTCACCTGTGTAGCGGGATACAGTTGCATCTAACACTGCAGGTAAATGAGTCGTGATAGTCTCAATGTCTCTGGAGTGAATTTTCATCAATTCCTTGAAAATCAGACTGCTCCGGGCTTTCAAGTCTTGAGAAAATACCTTCTGAGCATGAGACCTCATCAGTCTGGTACGACCAGGAAACATTGACTCGCTCCACTTAGCACTGTTACATTTCCGGAACTGTGCTCTGCCAAGGTGGGTTGGGTCAGCCAGTCTCTCCACTTTCCACATGGGATGTAAGGCTCTCATGGCTTCCTCCAGGCCTTGGGCTCCAGTTCCATCGCCATCTGTGGTTGCATATTTTATTAGCACGCCTTGTGTAGCCAGTTGATCCGCAATGTCCTTTCCCATGGCATACTCGGACAAGCCGTCGTGTCGGTCAGTGTTGGCTCTGCAGTCAGGATGACCACCAGGACAGGTGACATCATATCCTTTCCCTCTCAGCCAAGCTCCTGTCCAGCAAAGTTTGTTGTGGAGGGCACGTCCAAGTATCCACTTCTTAGGGGTAGATGTCTCGATACCCAGACTTAACCCCTGTGAGGCATTCATCCCTGGCTTCTTAGCACTTCCAAATGATGTGCTGTTGTACCGCCCATCCACAGCTAGTCCGATGGTGCTCGGGGAATCATCTCCTCTCAGGGTGTTGGCCTCCACCACCAGTCTGGTCTTCTCGGACATGTCCTTTTTGTTGAGGGCAGTAATGTCCTTGGACATTTGATTTGCCTGTCGCTGCATTCCACTCTTGGCTCCTGCAGGTATATTCAGGTGTCCGAGAAGTAACCTGGCTCCTTTGGTGCTGACAGCCTGGCCACACAAAGCTGAAGGCAGGTACTTGTTGACAAGGGCTGGCTTTGGTCCGGGCTTATCCGTGTCTGCCTCTCTATATAGTTTGTACAGTGGAGATCTGTACTGGCATTTATTACATCGAACAGCACAACTCCATCCCAGAGCCCTTTTCCGCTCGGTGTCCAGTTCAAACTCCGGTACCATGCATGATGTAGTGTTTGGTTGTCCGGCGTGAAGTCTGATGATGTCGTTCCACATTTTCACCATCAACACTATGTCGATGATCTGGTTCCCTTCTATTACAGGCTCAGAGTTGGATTCTTCAGCTGTAACAGTTGCTGGCCGTAGTATCCGTGTTGGACATGGTCTGTCTCCAGTATCTGTTGTTACCAGGGAAAGGCCGTCAGGACTGGGCTTGGTGATCAGCTGAAATTCCTGGGTGGTCAGTCTTCTGGTCAGAGCTGGTCTCTCTTCTCTGGTGACAGGTACCTCAGGATCTTCAACTTTAAATACCTGGCCCTTATTCTTTGGAACATTTCCAGGCTTGAAATAATTGTTCCTTCTCTTTCTGTCTCCCTTCATATTGGTAATGGTCAGTAATGGTCAGTAGTGGTCAGCAGTGTGGTCAGCAGTGGTCAGTCAGAAGTAGTCAGATGTATTAAGAATACAAAAATCAGACTGAAGCTGACCATTTGATTGGTCATTGTGATATACACATCATTGCCTGTTTGATAATATAACATCAAAGGTGTTTCAGAGACAGGGAGAGCCCCAAAAGTAAACATAAAGGCCCAAAGAGAATTGCCTTTGGCATGGGTATTAATACATGTGGCTGTTAGTTAGTCCAGTGGGTGTCATTCACTGTGATTGTTTACTGCAAACTGTTATCTATTGATTATTTCATGTCCAAATCAAAGCTGAAAAATGCTTTAAAGCAGATTAAATGTTCAGTTAATATTAAAATTTGGTAATTTAAAAAAAAAAATTAAAATTCTACGAAAAAAAATGAAGTTGTAATTTGAAATTGAAAAACTTTTTTGTATAGGTATATGTAGGAATTATTCAAATTTATATACCAATTTACAGAACTGAAATATCTTAATAATTGCAAAATCTGTTTCATTTTTCCTGACGCTTGGTGTCTGTGATATGTACAGAAAAGTGTATGTAAAGCTGAGTTAAAATCTCAGTCTGAGAGGGGTTTTTCAATTCTTCATAACTCCTGTTTTATTTGACCTGTGATTCTGTTTACGAAATGTTTGAAATAGCTCACAGTTGATGAAAATATTTTTTTTTAAATTGAAAAAAAAAAATTAATTGTCCTTTAATGACATGCCTAAAAATCCATGTTTTTATTTCTCATACCCACATTTTTTGACTGATTCTCATACAAATTGGCATGGTTGTTCTATATTTCATGACTGATTAGGTAGTGAAATAATTTTTAATTATCACTTCGATTATAATTAAAATTTTAAAAATTAAATTTTTAAAAATGTTTTAAACTTTATTTTCTGGAGTGATCAGGGCATCTATAAATAACATCAAATTAGCATATTTGTGTTCCTGTGTATTCCTACGCCAGATTTTTAAAAGTTAAGATGGAGGATTTTTTTCAAATTATACAAGTACAAGATCTTAGAAAATTCTGTGGTTAGCCCAGATAATGGCTTGTGTAGGATTTGGATTGGACCTGTAACAAGGACAGGGAAATATGGAATTCTGTCATTTAAGGACCCCAGTGATTTAAAATGGAAAAAGAAACATGCACACAGACTTGCTTTTATTTGTTTTTCTGAAAATTTAGAATTGTCAAGTGATCTGGACTGTTCCCATCTCTGTCATAATAGTTTATGTGTAAATGTAGAGCACATAAGTTCAGAACCTCATTTTATAAATAATAACAGGCAGTACTGTTTAAATTCAAATGTGTGTTATGGTCATTTAGGGTTCAGTGACTGCATGTTGAATTTGAAAATGTAATTAAGTTTTTATTGATTTGAGGGTATTAGCTATTGTACACTGATGTATACAACATTGTCCGACTACCACCACGTGGAGGTTCCCTCATTAGGTAGTCATATATTTTGTTGTTGTTGTTGCTGTTGTTGTTACATTATTTTGTGTTTTTTTTTTCTGATTGTTGACATGTCTCTAATAAATTTGTTGTCACCTCTTCTTCTCAATACAGGTGGTCCTGAGGTCGGTTGTCTCCCCTACATGGATGGATGTTGGGATCTAGCTGACCTCTCCTGTAGTCAGACTTCCGAGCGGACCTGGACCTTTTCGCATGCTGCTTGTGCTGTTCTGCTAACAACAACATACTTCTTTTCTTGACAGCAGGTTTGTATTGGTGGTGGCGTTGATATATTTCCTCTGAGCTGAGTTGATCAAGTTTATGTTTGACCTCCCTACTCAGAGTACCACCAAAGTGTTCCACCTTCTTTTGAATGGCTTTCCCTGCAGTGTTGTTTAGGGTCAGAATGGCATTGTCTAACCTCCCCTCAGCATTTCTTCCAAAATTCTGATGTTTTGGTAAAGACACATTCAGGCTTCTGTGACAACCCTCATTTTTCTGTGTGGATGTGCTGAGTCTCATAGATCGAATAACATCAGTGCTGAGTTTCATTTTCAGAAGCTCCAACACCAACATCTCATCCTCCGATGTCATTTGAAGTTGATGGATCTGGTTTGAACTCAGGAACATTGATCGCACCCACCAGTTGTCGCTGTCACCACCAGAGCACAGCACGGAATGCTGCTTGCACTTGGAGCAGTCACCTGTGTAGCAGGATACAGTTGCATCTAACACTGCAGGTAAACGAGTCGTGATAGTCTCAATGTCTCTGGAGTGAATTTTCATCAATTCCTTGAAAATCAGACTGCTCCGGGCTTTCAAGTCTTGAGAAAATACCTTCTGAGCATGAGACCTCATCAGTCTGGTATGACCAGGAAACATTGACTCGCTCCACTTAGCACTGTTACATTTCCGGAACTGTGCTCTGCCAAGGTGGGTTGGGTCAGCCAGTCTCTCCACTTTCCACATGGGATGTAAGGCTCTCATGGCTTCCTCCAGGCCTTGGGCTCCAGTTCCAACGCCATCTGTGGTTGCATATTTTATTAGCACGCCTTGTGTAGCCAGTTGATCCCCAATGTCCTTTCCCATGGCATACTCGGACAAGCTGTCGTGTCGGTCAGTGTTGGCTGTGCAGTCAGGATGACCACCAGGACAGGTGACATCATATCCTTTCCCTCTCAGCCAAGCTCCTGTCCAGCAAAGTTTGTTGTGGAGGGCACGTCCAAGTATCCACTTCTTAGGGGTAGATGTCTCGATACCCAGACTTAACCCCTGTGAGGCATTCATCCCTGGCTTCTTAGCACTTCCAAATGATGTGCTGTTGTACCGCCCATCCACAGCTAGTCCGATGGTGCTCGGGGAATCATCTCCTCTCAGGGTGTTGGCCTCCACCACCAGTCTGGTCTTCTCGGACATGTCCTTTTTGTTGAGGGCAGTAATGTCCTTGGACACTTGATTTGCCTGTCGCTGCATTCCACTCTTGGCTCCTGCAGGTATATTCAGGTGTCCGAGAAGTAACCTGGCTCCTTTGGTGCTGACAGCCTGGCCACACAAAGCTGAAGGCAGGTACTTGTTGACAAGGGCTGGCTTTGGTCCGGGCTTATCCGTGTCTGCCTCTCTATATAGTTTGTACAGTGGAGATCTGTACTGGCATTTATTACATCGGACAGCACAACTCCATCCCAGAGCCCTTTTCCGCTCGGTGTCCAGTTCAAACTCCGGTACCATGCATGATGTAGTGTTTGGTTGTCCGGCGTGAAGTCTGATGATGTCGTTCCACATTTTCACCATCAACACTATGTCGATGATCCGGTTTCCTTCTATTACAGGCTCAGAGTTGGATTCTTCAGCTGTAACAGTTGCTGGCCGTAGTATCCGTGTTGGACATGGTCTGTCTCCAGTATCTGTTGTTACCAGGGAAAGGCCGTCAGGACTGGGCTTGGTGATCAGCTGAAATTCCTGGGTGGTCAGTCTTCTGGTCAGAGCTGGTCTCTCTTCTCTGGTGACAGGTACCTCAGGATCTTCAACTTTAAATACCTGGCCCTTATTCTTTGGAACATTTCCAGGCTTGAAATAATTGTTCCTTCTCTTTCTGTCTCCCTTCATATTGGTAATGGTCAGTAATGGTCAGTAGTGGTCAGCAGTGTGGTCAGCAGTGGTCAGTCAGAAGTAGTCAGATGTATTAAGAATACAAAAATCAAACTGAAGCTGACCATTTGATTGGTCATTGTGATATACACATCATTGCCTGTTTGATAATATAACATCAAAGGTGTTTCAGAGACAGGGAGAGCCCCAAAAGTAAACATAAAGGCCCAAAGAGAACACCCCCCCCTCCCCTGCCTTTGGCATGGGTAGTCTTTGTATGTATACATGTGGCTGTTAGTTAGTCCAGTGGGTGTCATTCACTGTGATTGTTTACTGCAAGTCTTCACTGTTATCTATTGATTATTTCATGTCCAAATCAAAGCTGAAAAATGCTTTAAAGCAGATTAAATGTTCAGTTAATATTAAAATTTGGTAATTTAAAAAAAAAAATTAAAATTCTACGAAAAAAAATGAAGTTGTAATTTGAAATTGAAAAACTTTTTTGTATAGGTATATGTAGGAATTATTCAAGTTTATATACCAATTTACAGAACTGAAATATCTTAATAATTGCAAAATCTGTTTCATTTTTCCTGACGCTTGGTGTCTGTGATATGTACAGCAAAGTGTATGTAAAGCTGAGTTAAAATCTCAGTCTGAGAGGGGTTTTTCAATTCTTCATAACTCCTGTTTTATTTGACCTACGCTGATTCTGTTTACGCCGAAATGTTTGAAATAGCTCACAGTTGATGAAAATATTTCTTTTAAAATTTAAAAAAAAAGTGTCCTATAATAATAGGACTAAGACCACAATTAAATACTTCCGGGTTCAGTACCCACGAATGAAATCCCTAAAAAATGTATGTATATTTGGGAAAAAAATAATATGCCTCTTTGAGTTGGATGTTTGCGTATAAATTTGCTGTAGATGTGTTATAGAGATGATAATCTAGCTGTCAGTGTGTAAATCATTCATATTGAACATGTATTTTGTGCTGCAGTATCCGGTGTAAAAAGTCCTGTTTTCACCTTTACCCCTGACCCGGATGTATATAATTGACGTTGGTGACACACATGGAGGTATATCTCCAGAAAATGCCCAACATGATGGGTTGAAACTTTTACATTTTGCTTCTCAGATGTTGATCTTGGCCAGGTGAAATGGAAATTTGCAGATGAAACTTTGGGACTTTTATGAATTTTAATGTTACAATGAAACATATAGTGAAATTAATTATGGTCTTAGTCCAGTTATCTTACAGGAAGTTAAGTACAGGAAGTTAAGTTATCGCCCTTTTCAGGTAGCAGTAAACAGTTAATTTGCATTTTTCCTGAAATTATTTGTCATGTATGAGATATACAGGTATAGCAGATTGGTTATGAAAAATACATCATTACATGTATATAATGATATAATGAAACTATATAACAATTACATCAACAGTAGAGAGATGAAATTTGTGTAAAAATAATTTCCTCTGATTTCTGACATTTAATTGTCATGGTTACCTACTGAAAAAATGCTAAAAATACAAAAATACTGCTAATTTCAACCCAACACTACAACTTTCTAGGAGAAATTTAATTCTAAACACCTATCTCACAATCAACAACACTGTCATGGTAACAAAGTACTTACATTTCAGCAAATTCCAACTCGGAAATTCTTCATAACATGACCACATGTGAACACTATGAAAATTTCACTTCCTGTAAAGCTAGTTTTTGGTGCGTAGACACAGATTCGAGACTGCCCAAATAGTAATCTCCAACACAAAGCTAAAATATTATCCTGAAAAAAATGAAACCCCACATTGTCCACTTTAACATGACAGGACCAATTTTAGCAAGGATTTTTTTTTTTTCATTTTTAATTAAAACCTTCATAATGGGGTAATCTAATGAGCACAAAAATCACCCATGGCCACACCGAGAAACTGTGTACTGCTACCTCAATATTATTGAAAAAGTTCTTGGCGGCACTTTACAAGCGAACGGTGGTATTCGAGGAAAAGATGGTAAGTTCTGCTCCGATCTTTCTGAAATTTAGCAAAAATGTTCATGAACGATAAAGGATTCTATCGGTATATTAAATTTTCAGATCTTAAAAGAATATTTTGAAACATTAATGGTTTACTTATGCCATATTGCAAATCCAATGTTAAGTATTATGACTGAATGCCAATATCATATTGATGTGATTTCAAATATAAATGTCGTATCTAAATAAAATATTTCCTGATCACCTTACCCCACCATAATACCGGTCCCTGTAAAGAAGTGACATTTTGCTATAGGTAAACGGTCCCAGGTTACCTATAGCAACATGTCGCTATAGGAAACCAGTCCCTGTAATGAAGGGACATGTTGCTATAGGTAACCGGTCCCTGTAATGAAAGGACATGTTGCTATAGGTAACCAGGCCCTGTAATGAAGGGACATGTTGCTATTGGTTACCGGTCCCTGTAATGAAGCTTCATTTCGCTATAGGTAACCAGTCCCTGTAATGAAGGGACATGTTGCTATAGGTAACCGGTCCCTGTAATGAAGTGACATGTTGTTGTAGGTAACCACTCCCTTTAATGAAGTGACATATTGCTATAGGTAACCGGTCCCTGTAATGAAGCATCATGTCACTATAGTTAATCGGTCCCTGTAACGAACAGACATGTTGCTATAGGTAACCAGTTCCTGTAATATAGCGACATGTCACTGTGAGTAACTGGTCCCTTTAATGAATCCACAGTTCTGGTTTTATTTTGTGTATTTTAGTGCTAGTGTCCTGGACGGTAAAAAAAGTGACATTTCAACACCAAATTTTCTAATTAGTATGTTGTTTCCATTTGTATATAAGAAGGAGTACAAGGTCAATACGTCAAAGTTCAGACGAAGAGGGAGAAGAGGTGGAGGAAGAAGGTAAGTTTTGTTTCTTCATTTCAGTTATATTTTAAATTCTTCATTTCAGTTATATTTTATTTCACAATATCATGTAATCATCAGAAACAATCTTAAATAGCATATGTTGACATACAATAATTTCAATTTGCAGAAAGAAGCGGAGAGACAGAGGAAGGAGCAGGTGATTAGGGAGATGGCCAGGAGGGAGATGGCAAGGAGGAGGGAAGAGGAGGGTAGGAGGAGGGAAGAGGAGACAAAGCGGAGGGAAGAAGATAGAAGGCGAGAAATACAATTGGAGAGAGCAGAGAGGGAGACTGAAAAAATAATAAAGGAAGAGGAGGGGAAGAAGCAGAGGAAGGAGGAGAGGGAGAGGAAGAGGGAGGAGAAGAGGACGCTAAAGAAGTTGTCTAGATTTTTAAGTTGTTGTGTCACACACAAACACACCTATTCCCATCCCGAAATCTCTTCCTACATCAAGTGTTGAGGTCAACCAAAATCCAATTCTAAAATAACCATGTTTTTTTTCACTTCAGTTGCAAAAAGAAATAATTGGAGAAATCATTGAGGAACAGGCAGAGACAACTGTTAATGAGGAAGAAGGCGTAAGTATGAAAACAAAAAATGTACCATCAGACTTAATCGAATACATACGTATGGCAATTCCCTGTGCCAATTTTAGTTATTTATTAAGGATTTATTTAAAAAAGCTAAAGCTAATTCTCTTTTAATAGAAGGTTAGCATAGCAAAAGAAAAGAGGAGGAGGAGACAGGCAAAGAAGGAAATGAAGAGAAAAGAAAAGGAAGAAGAAGACATAAAGGAGAAGGAGAGAGAAAAGAAAAGAGAGAAAGAAAGGATGAGAAAGGAAAGAGGAAAAGAAGGCAGAAGAGGAGAAAAGAAAGGAGAGGAAAGAGAGAAAGAAGGTGAGGATAGATAGTTTTCAAGTGACTGATATAGATATAGAGGTCAAACAAAATGAAAGCTGTAAATGTGGCCCGTATGAACATGCTTATTAACAATGGCTGATTTATACAGATTATGTTTTTCGCTTTTGGGCGAAACTGGAGGCTAAGAGAAAAGAGAGGAAAGTGGAGGTGAGAAAAAATGACGAGTTGGGGTATGTTACAGGTAACAAGCCGCTTAGGAGTTCAAAGAAAAAAATCTCTATAGACATCAAATACATTACAATGATTACTCATTCAGACATTTTGTATCAACTCTCACGACAAACATTGCTTGTAATAACTGCATAATTTTGGTTTTCATTTCAGTAATAATTACCATAACTTTAGTATGCAAGTACAGTACCTACACCCATCTTTGTATCCAACAACAAAAGATTCAAAAGAAAAACAATCCCGCCCTCCCTACGATCCATGAGCCATCACGGCAAGAACGCAGAGTGATCTCCCTTCCTCTTACCTTTATGGCTGCCGACGAGTGCGGAGGTGTCTGAGCTAAGTGCTTTTCTTACTCCTTCTCTTCGTACTGCCATTGTCGTTTGAGTATATTGTTACTCTATTAGTAGTCTATAAACCCATCTCCCATTGTCATTTGTTTATTTTGACCGTATTTCCGGCCGTTTTTTCCTCCACGTATTCGAGTGCGTGACTACTTGTCTCGTTGCTCGGAATTGCGTGAAGTTGGAATTTGTTTTCTTGCTGCTTTGTCGGCCGTGTTGTACGACCGTTTTATTTATGCAGTGCAATCTTGCTGCGTACGGTAGGCTTTGTGCTCTCGTTCGTAGTTTTTTGATTGTTCGAGAACTTCGTTTCTGGCCGTGTTTTTCCTCCGCGTGTTCGAGTGCGTGACTACTTGTCTCATCACTCGGATTTTTGTGAAGTTGAAATTGTTTTCTTGCAGCTTTGTCGGCCGTTTTGTACGACCGTTTTCTTTTTTTTTGCAGTACAATCTTGCTGCGTACGGTAGGTTTTATGATCTCGTTCGTAGTTTTTTGATTGTTAGAAAACTTTTTATCCTTGTTTTCATTGTTACAATTTTTTATTGTTTCTATGCTGGATAATAGTGCCGGGTTTACGTCGGGGGTCAGCGCATGGATGTTCCTATTTCTATAGATATTGGGAACCCCATGATACCTGTCCCGTTTGCCGACATTGCAGCCAGACCTCGCTATGTGAACTTTGTTTGCACATGGAGTCTGCTGCTTAGGCTCCCATGCCTTTCCAGCTAACTTTCCGCCAGAAGAGGGATTCGTCCTCTTCTTCCGGTAAGGGAAGTAAGCTTTTTAAGACCTCCCATCCTCAAGTTCTGAACCAGAGCGTTCCTGCTGGGGGTGCTCTCGTTCCACCGAGCTCCGCCCTTCAGCAGGGGGTGGCTCCCACTGTCCAGGTGCGTCCTGGAGTGGGGGGGGGCAGCCCGACCCTGACTCGGCACAGTCAAGGGTCGAATTGGCCGGTAGCTCTCGATAGCCGGCGGTGTTACCGTCGGAAAGGGACTTCCGGTCTAGATCTCTGATTCCTTCAGGGACCTCGGCGCGCCAGGTGGCGTCGTTGGTGGGGGCGGCTTTGACTCCGGAACTGTGCCTTCGGGTATAGGGTCAGGGGCCACAGACTTTTTGTCAGGATTGTCTGTGGCTACAGGGATTAGTGACACTTGAGTTCACTAATCCTGGTGTCAGTGCGGGGTCTGTTTTCCCACCCTCACAGGCTTCTGGCTCTGGGACTTCCGTCCCAATCCAGATTTCCCAGTGCAGGGTTTCCCAGGGGGTTTTCCTCCAAGGGTTTGGGGCTTCAGGCCAGGAGTCCGGTTTCCGGTCTCCCTTTCCCCCGGGCTCAGGGAGTAGGGGTGCCTGCGGGCACTTATTCCTGGGTCGCCCATGCCAACCTGCGGATGGTTTTGGGTACCAACAGTTACTCAGCAGTTACGGCTTAGCCTGTACATGTCTGGGTTTCCACCTGGTGGGAGTGGCGGTTCATCCTGGTCCTTTGGACAGGTTGTCCAGCCCCAGACTCAGGCAGGCCATCTTGGCCAGTTCTGGGGTCACTCCCGGCCCGCTGGACCATTCCCATTCCCTCAGGGGTTTGGGTTTTTACCCAATGGGTCTTCACTCGTGGAACCCATAGGGGTTGGTCTCTCCTCTAGGAGATGTTATAGCAGTGCGGAATCCCCCCAATGTTCTGCTACTTCGGGGGCCTTGTTGGTCGGTCCTATAAAGGTTTGCCAGACCTTAAGGACATCCGCCTCCAGCGTGGACCCGTCGGTCTCCTGTTCCCAGGGGTCGGCTTCGGGTCTCCGACCCAAGCCTACAGCTACAGCTGTTGGTCGCGCTGCGTCCAAATGCCATAAAGAGGAGTTCCCCTCTGCGGAGATGGCTCCTCTGGCGGCCCCTGTTCCTCCCAAGGGGACTTCGGTCTCTATTGAGGAGGAGATGGACATCCAGGGTGCGGGCTCGGCAGAGGAAGACGATGTCATTCATCTTTCTCCTGGGCCAAGAGGGTTCACAAGGGGAAGATGACCCTGAGACTGCTGAAGCCGAGGCTCAGCATGTGCTTTCTGGGATGCGGGTCCTCCGGGCCAACATCTCCCGGATTCTCAGGGCGGAGGTTTGCCCACTGCCTCAGCATCGTCGGCGCCTGAATCCACCATCCTTCTGGGTTCCCTGGTGGCTCCTCGGGCTTCCGTTCGCTCAGATCGGTCTCTGCCAGAAGGCATTATCATGTCTTCGGTTCTGGCCACGGCCCGGGCTCCGGTTTTAGAGAAGGACTCCTTCTCTACCCGTGCTCCCGGGTTTGTCGGTCTGCAGCTCAGTGTTGGTGAATTGTCGGAGGCTTCAGCTTCCGACTATGCCACACATGATGGGCAGCTGGCCTCTCAACCAGCACAGCCCGTCTGTTTTGCCCATTAAACAGGGGCAACGAGATATCTCCTCCCAGTCGGTTTCCAGGTGGGTTTGCCAGGTGATTTAGTATGCTTACGAGCATTTTGATGATCTGGCTCGGGCGAGAGCGAAAGCGCGGTCTCACGAGGTCAGGGCCCTTGCTTCATCCTGGGCCCTTCTCTCAATGAGTCCTCCTTTCAGGAGGTCATGTCTGCAGTATTCTGGCAGGGCAGGGATACCTTAACAGATTTTTATCTGTGATCCCTAGCTTCCCACTCAGAAGGCCTGTATTCATTGGGACCTTTGGTGGTGGCATAGTCAGTGGCTGGGCCTCCTCGTGAGCCCCGGGCCATGTCTTTCCGTACGGCGGCATGTGGGTACACCTGCTCTTTCACAGAGAGGTCCCTTCCTTCACTTTAGCACTCTGTTCTCCCTCCCTACTACTTTGGTTGTGCTGAAGGGGCTGCCTGGCTTCTAGTCACCACTACGGTAAGACGAATTCGCATACTAAAGTTATGGTAATTATTACTGAAATGAAATTGAGGTTTTTTAATGTAAAACCAATTTTCATGATGTAATACTTACCATAACTTTATGGAGTCCCACCCTATCCTCCCCTCTTCCTTATCTACCTGGCTGCCCCTCTGTGGGGTTTACGCCATAAAGGTTATTAGAGGAAGGGAGATCACTCTGCGTTCCTGCCGTGATGGCTCATGGATCGTAGGGAGGGCGGGATTGTTTTTCTTTTGAATCTTTTGTTGTTGGGATACAAAGATGGGTGTAGGTACTGTATTTGCATACTAAAGTTATGGTAAGTATGGTAACCTCAAATCAAAATCAATACAGAATCAGTTCAGAAAAAGAAGAGAGTTCAGGATGGCGAAGGATCCCCGGCTCCCTTTAGAAAGGTAATGCAAGTCGCTAATTTCCGAGCAGAGTTTTAAGGACTGAAACGAAATGTATTTTCATTCATTATAATCTTTACAGGAGGGAGAGGTGACAGTGGCAGAAGAGGTTGAGGAGGAGAAAGAGGAGAGATGGAAGGTAGTTATAACATTAATGAATTCCTATCCAAATGACAAATAATAGTATTTCATTTCAACTTCACTTTGACAAAAGCATTGCTCTTAATATATAAACAACATTGCTTTTAATATGTACACAATTTTGGTCGCAAAATTGGGATAATATTTTATCGACCTGAGAATATATGAAGTGTTCCAAGCCGCTAATCTGTTAGCAGAGATTTTAAGGATCAAAACGAAATGTATTTTCATTCATGATCTGTTAGCAGAGATTTTAAGGATCAAAACGAAATGTATTTTCATTCATGATCTGTTAGCAGAGATTTTAAGGATCAAAGCGAAATGTATTTTCATTCATGATCTGTTAGCAGAGATTTTAAGGATCAAAACGAAATGTATTTTCATGATAATCTTTACAGGAGCAGGAGGAGGAGGACTTTGAGGAGGATTTAGAAGGTTTGGTTGTAATTGAAAAAAAAAAACATCATTAAGATACTGTATGATATATTGGAGGAATTTTTTTATGCCAATATACCATATATGGTGTCAAAATAACTGACATTTTATGTACTTCAGGCTGATAAAATCATTTTCGTTTAAAAGTTTCATGTAGCAAGTATTTGTCATGTTAAATACCTTTGCCACTCAACCTGGTGTTATACAATGAGGTCCAGCGTGACTATGTTGACTCCACCTTTGTTCAATATCTAGATATCTCTTTATTGTGTGGCTTTGCCACTATCATACATTACCACAGTAACACACTGAACAATTATAAACGACAACAGATAGTGACGATGAATGGCGACCTTCAAAGGCAGAAAAAATAGTATACAGGGAGGAGCAGGATGAGGAGATGATGGAGGTAGAGGAGGAGGAGGTGGTGGAGGAGGAGGCACGGGCGCAAAACATAAATCGAAAGAATGTCAGTAAAATTCTGTTTGTGTTCCATTATATTCAAGTTGTTATTCTCCTGTTCCGATCTGTATAAACCTTGCTGTGGATCTAACTTTTTTTCTAATAATTAAGATGTTCGATTTAATGCCTTGGATCACATGTTGTTGGACAAGAAGCTTCACACATAATATTTTGAAAAAGAAAGCACTGTTTTTAGCCTTTCACTTTACAGATTTATTCAAAATACTCGTGCACGATAGAGGGATGCGGGCGGATAACATCAAGCCTACCACGGCACTTGAGACAAGTAAGTTCCACCTATTTTCGTATTCATATCACAGCACGTTTCCTACTGGGAATAAATGATACACAGTGACAGTGACTCATATACATCACAATGACCCGAGGTCTAGTCATAATAGAGTTACAAGTTTGGGCATATGTTTTTGTGAAACAGGCGTTTTATGTGTGTTTATTTTGAAAACTTGTCAGCATTAATTAACATGACGTTAACGTTTCTGATTACTTTTGTACATTGTAGTTCCACAAGATGATGAAGGTCCAGGCCAAGAACCACATTCAGTCCATCCGGACCCCACGTTTATATCCAGAACGGGTTTGTCCGGAGGCTGAATGTGGTGTGCAGACTGTGCGCCTGGACCTTAACCTCATCCGGAAACACAGCATGGTCCGGGGCTCACCTCAGTTCCTGTTGGCGATGTCCGCAGGCGGGTCCTCCGACAGGGCTTAGGTGAAGATGTCGACCCTTCAAAAGGCCCTACAGGATTACTTGTAAGTACAGATGGCACATTTTAATCATCAACATTATAAATTTAATTTGCAGGGAAACTGTTGCTTTCCCATTCTTCAAGTTTTCAGAGAAAACGTGATAAAATGAAGAAAACCATCAAACTTTGTCTAATCTGTTACAAAATTATTGATGAAATAATTACAAAATATTCATGACAGGGACAGATGTAAGGACCGGGCGAGTGGCCGGCGCATGACCGAAAAGACGCTGGCCAGCCATGTAACGGCAGTTAAGGCGTTCCTTCCCAGTGGTCTCAACAAGGAGACACTCAAGGGCCTGGAGACCACTGGGACGGAAGGAGGGCCGGTAGACCAGATGTTAACGAGGTAAGTTTCAATCAATACATGTGGCAGAAACATGACACTTACAGTAAGCTGACCAGGTTTTTTTTATTAAGCCCGAAACTGAACAATGTATGTGTGACAATAACGTATTGATTTTAACTTGGTTTTCTGTACTCAGTCAGGTTTAAATACCCTGTACTTTTTTTTTACTTTCCAGACTGAAACCAGATACAGTTAAAGTCTACCTGGCCTCCCTGTGGATTTTCGTAGAGTTCCTGTCTGGGTCCTTCAAGTGGCAGGCCCATTTGAAGGTCCAGGCAGAGTACCTACAAACTCTGCGGAATTCCCTGCGCCTTATCGCCGGGTCCTTGGATGAGGAGGTCCAGAAGGCAGCGGTGCAGAGGTAAGGTTAATAATTGTGATATCAAGGAATTGAATAAGTTCCCTTTTATTCTCGAGAGAATATGGAAAGAATGTCACAGGTTTGTTTCATACAAGAAATGTTCAGCCCTAAAATCTGAATCAATATTTTGATCGGACATTATCTGTGAGCTTGTTTCACGAGCCAAAAATAAACTGATTCTGTAGGAAAGTGTAAAATTTTATTTATTGATGCACTTTTTGATTTGACCTTTTTCATTTGGAAGTAGAAGAGGAAAAACTGCATTTTTGTCAGTACGAAACTTAACATTCTTTTCTTTGTTCACAGAGGCCGTGAGGGAAAGGGCGGGCCTGGACCTCACGCCGGACATGTTCGGGTCCTACCTCACAGATGCCCGTCCGAAGAGTGTGCATGCATTTTTGTCTAAGGATGCACCTCTCAGCCGGTCGGACAGCTGTGAGGCGAGGGACGGGCTGCTGGTTCAGCTCTCCATCACCAACGGGAAGCGGTCTGGAGATTTGGCCAACCTGGAGCGCAGGGAGCTCCAGCGTGTCCAGACTGCCGGTCCAGAACCGACCGAGCTGATGGTATGGGAAACCACTGTTTTACGATGTAATAAAACCACGACATAATTTTTCTTTACTACACATGTGTATTAATTGAACAACAACAATCAAATGACGTCACGTGAGCAATGGATTGCCATAGTGGGAAGAACATCTGGTTCAACTATTTTTATCTCAGCCGATATATTGTTTACTCTATTTAGGAATGCATTATGGAATTTATTAAATTAATTCAATAATTTATGTCATATGACATTGACACGAGTGTAATATATCAATTTACTAGTTAAAGATAGTTTTTAAAGAAAAGAAAGTTGCAGAATGTGATATCAATTTTTTTCTTTATACTAAGCTACTTTTCTGTTCACAGATTTACGACCACAAGGAAGCTCGGTCGGGGAAGGAATGCCTGTTACTGGTGATACCGTCCCTTCTTCAGGACCTCAGAGCATACGTGGCCAAGGGGAGCAATGCCGTCGCGTCGGAGCTGGTCTTCACTACCGACAAAGGAAAGAAGCTCTCCGGCACGGTGAGTGTTGTTTACAAGTTATATTTCAGAGGGAGCTTCTCTTTCTACTTGCAGAAAGCAGATCAACCAAGGCAGTTTCTAGAGAAATGTTTACGAATTTAACGACCACAAGATTTAATTTATGTTATCAGTATTTGTAGAAACGATTTAATTCCAACGTAAACCTGGGTTTTCAAAAATTGATTATTTCTTTTATTTTTAGACCATGGTCAAGGTCGTCAAGAAGGAGTGGCAGAGACATGCCATCAACATCGGCAAGGATCTGCCACCCCTCACTGCCACGTTGTGCAGGAAGATGGCGGTTTCAACGTTACGAGATGCTGGAGGAAACCGCCATCAGCAGAGGGTATTAGCCAAGCACATGGCTCACAACCCAAGGACGGCAGACAAGTATTATGACAAGTCTTGCATGAAGAAGGAGAGTCAGCGCTTGGGAGACCATAAATAACATCCACCAGGTATGTGTAACAGTTTGATGAAAAAGTCCATGTTGATTGGTAGTAATGATAAATTTCGTTTTATCTGAAGAAATTGTGTTGATTGCTAATACAGTGCAAAAATAAGTAATGATAAATTTGCATTGATGGTGTCACGGTCGCATATATAACTTTATGTATTTTATTCGTATTCTGTTGTTTTGTGTGTGTAGTATGTATTATGTTGTAACTTGGTGGATTGCACCCTATATTACCGAAGCCGGCTTGATCAGGTAAGTTTGATAAGATGAGAGAGGTTCCGAGGGGAGAATACATTTTGAAACATGGCGGTAATCGTGCTATAGTTTCAGTACGGAGTTATTTACAGTCTCCGTAGGCCGCAAATGTATTGAAAACACAGATAGCTGACTGTGGTGAGTATTGATACTTTTTTTTGTCCCTTGGTTATATATGTTGCCCGTTTTACCTGTATTTACCTGATAACGACCGGTCGAGCATTTCCAGATAGTGCGGTCCACTCCAGCGTAACTGAGTTGTTATTGTGTTCGTATGTTTATATAATATCGTGTATGGTTTATTTAGGCATGCTATAAGCGTTATGCATTGGTGTTATGATTAAAATAATAGTATAAATGCAATGTATTAATCATTTTATACCAGTATTGGTAACTTTCCTAATGTTATCTGATATATGAATTATCAGTATGTATGGAGACCCGTAGATTGCATATACAAGGTTGTTTTATATTGTGGACCGCAAGACTACCTATTTGCTATCTAGTTAGTTTGTATTGCTGTCTATATTGATTTATAATTAGTGATTACTTTATGTCCTAGATTATTTATGCCAAATACCATTTATTGTTGTTAACTTACAAACGTCAGTTTGACTAGGTTGTAAAAGTATGGAAGCGCGACCTTGATATGATTATGACGGAGTCATTAGTGTGTAGATCTGAGGCGGACGTTTGTTCTCCATCGTCCAGAGTTGTCACCGGGAGATCATGCCAACTATCCTGACATATGTATGTGCTGGAAGATCGTCCATATACACCGATGTGGTTGGTGTCACCGGTTGATGGTGTGTTGCCTTGTTTGAGCAACTCGGAGTCACATTTGATTTTGCCTGGGCTAGCCATTGTGTGTGGCGATATTGGATTAGTGTTCGGACTGCTGTGTTCATAGCTGGTGTGCGTTAGACCACCCAGAGGAGTACATTGGGAATATTCGAAGGACGGAGGGGATACCCCAGAGACTTTCAGAGACTTTCATATGTATTTCTGTGTTAAGAGGGAGTGTGTTTGTGTGTCGATGTGGTGTAATTAGCTGTTTTATGTCATATATTTGTACATGTATGTAGTGTAAATAAATGTATATATTGTAAAAAGTGTAACATCGTGTTTTCTTTGCTGTGCAAATCTACGTCGCTCGTCCCACAGTTACAGATGGGAAAGCCCGTGTTAATTGTTATAATGATAGATTTGCTTTTAATTGAAATCATTGGGTTAGTTTTTTTACATTTCCAATTTTTTTAGTAAAAACTAACCAACGATAATTGTGTCAACTTGTTTAAACTAACCAATGACTTTTTGCTTACAGAAGTCCAGCCAGCCCCTAGACGCTGACGATAACCTCCAGAGTCTGCCGTCCAGAGCACCCTCTGAGGGCGATAACGACGACCTCGTTGTAAGTTTAAGTTAAAACATAGCGATTCAAAACTTAAACAAATGGAAATGTTTTTTTCACCGAGATCAGTCAATTGGGATAAAGGAATGATTTAAAAGCATAGGAATTAACACTTTGTGAGGTCTTAAAAGACAATTGTTATGTGTATGCTCTGTATTTTTTTCTGCTTACATTTGTATTAGATATCTTCATTTTCGGTTGTTGCCACCGTCACCTGACCATCGACATTGGACGGGGTCATAAACAGTTGCTGTCGCCCCCTGCACAGTCAGTCCCTGTACCGCATAATTTTAATGTTTTAATTTATTGTAAAATTCCTCTTGCTATTTATTTAACTTAATTGTAATTTATTTCAAATTATTTATTATAGTTTACATTATTTAATTATTAATTATTGTAAACGTTTCTTACGACTACGGCTTAAAACTTTGACAGACCATAATAGACATCTGTGTCGCATAATGACACTTCAAGTTCCACTTCCAGTTCCAGATAAGACGAACGATTTTCGCGCCTCTAGGTCAACAGACCACCATTTTCGGTCTTAAAAACTGGATCACAAAATTTCAACCTCACGTTCAAGAACTTTAAAAAAATAACTTCATGGTCCCTGTAATATAGCGACGTAGTAGAAAAAATGAGACCAAAAAATTGACCTGACACATGTTGCGGCAACCAAAATAAGATGTGACATTA
>NW_026783138.1:0-15000 GCF_031769215.1 Ylistrum balloti | reverse complement strand
TAGGCAAAGAGCTAAGTGAACTTTTGAAAATACTTAAAGAAGCTGAAGATCTTACATAGTTTTCAAGAGAATTCCAAGAACGAATGGTTGACGGAAAGAAGGAGGAGCTAGTTAAAGTTAATCTACTTTATGGTACTCCGTAATCGTTTTTGTTTCTTAAAGGACATCGAACATCGTCTTGGATAGATGAGGGAAGTCAAGAGGAAAGATAATCCGGAGTTTGATTACTACGTATCTTATACAAAAGCTGAAGTTTTCTTCTCTTTCTTCAAATCGATAGAGTTTCTAAACCTGTTTCGAAGTATAAAGATTGGTTACATGAACTTTTCCGATTCAGAGCTATTGCAATTATCCCATAATTCACATCCATATTCTATAACAGGTAAAATAGATGTTCGGTAAATTCTCAATAGAGCATCTCCTTTTAAAATAAATTTCAATTTTACCATGAATTTTTTTTATGTTCATTAACGAAGTATATACTGCTTCTATATGGTCTCCCTATTTTTGTTTTTACTTTTAATGAAAACATTAAATTCACTCCGAAGTCCGTATTGTCGCCACAAATATATACACGAATGTAGAAAACCTGACACACGCGAAGAAAGATACATAGCCGAGAAATCTTGTACAGTGTTGAAGTAGTGTGTATATATTCGAGAAGAGTAAACTAACCAACGATCAAACTTGTCATTTGTTTTTTTTTCAAACTAATCGACGAGAAAAAATGATAGTTTTTGTCTACTTTTTAACAAAAATACTGAATTCACAGCGAACTCCGCATTGTCACTACGATTGACCAGATATATATACCAGTAATACACGAATGCAGACAACCTGACACACGCGAAGAAAGATACATAGCCGAAAAAATCTTGTACAGTGTTGAAGTAGTGTGTATATATACGGGAAGAGTAAACTAACCAACGATCAAACTTGTCATTTGTTTTTTTTAACTAACCGATGAGAAAAAAAATGATAGGTTTTGTGTACTTAACGAAAATACTGAATTCATTTAAGTCCGTATTGTCGCCACAAAAATATATATACACGAATGTAGACAACCTGTCACGAAAAAAACATATATAACAGAAATCTCGTACAGTGTTGAAATATACACGAGAAGAGTAAAAACCAACCAACGATCAAATTTTGTCGAGAAAATCGACCTTTTTGCCGGGAAGAAGCACTACTGTTTTCCGCAATAAAATCTAGTTGGAAATTGATCTTTTTTTCTAAAAATAAACAATTTGTGTAATTTTGATGAGCCAATCAGACAACCTACGATGTATTCTTAAGCGAAACAATTCTGTTTTACATTTTACATTGAAAAAGGATATGGTAGAAAGAAGTTCAACTACTCGTTTTTCAAATTTAGAAAAGAGTTGTGTGTGTGAAAAGTAACCAACGATATCACAAAGACGTAACGTACATAAGTAGAGAGCCTTTTCCTCACATGATGGCAGATTTGCCCGTCTGAAGCGGACAAATCTGTAGTCATCAGGATTAATTTCAAGAGATCGCAGTGAGGTGGCTGCTCTACTAAGTACGATACCCCGACGGATTCTTTATAGCTTAATAGTTATTCGACTGCAAAAATCGAATTCGTTACATAATGCACCTCAAAATTGTTAGATCAATTACATTTTTCTTTTGAAAAACGTAATGTACCAATTGATGATGTGGTTTATACGCTTTTAGATTTAACCCTGAAATTATTCCTAATAGGCATATGTTTATCTAAACTTCCTATATATCAATGGAAAGGGCATGAAATAAGCTTTAAAATTCTTTTCAAAATGTTTTTTTTTTCGACTTCTTGAGCTTAGAATGATGATGTCCTTTATGAAGAAATGGATTTTCTTGAAAATTAGAGAAAAAAAACCCCATCGCAAATCGATTAATTCTCTTGGCAAAATTGTAGAGAATGATAAACTGAGTATAAATATATTTTGTTATTCTCGAAAGTACAAATATTGAAAGTTTTAGAGTTTTTTTTTAAATTTCACATTTTTGATGTTATGACACCTACAAGGAATTCGTTACATAATTGCATTTCATTGCGGTTAGAGAGAAATAAGTGAAATGTGGAATAGAAAAGAACAGCAAACGTTAAGTTAAGTGTATTTGTTATCTTTGAAACAGCAAATGTATTATTTATGAAACTCTAAAAGTAAACCCTAGCCATTTGCAATTATGAATGGTATATGTTACAAGTCGTTTATATAACATGATGTGAGTGGTATATGTTACAAGTGATAAATTTTACAATTGTATATGTTATGAGCGGTAAATGTTACAAGTATTACATGGTTAAATTTTACAAGTAACACGTGTTATGAGTGGTACATGTTAAAGAAGCATATGTTATGTGTGTGATAGTTTACAAGTGTGCTATATGTTATAAATGTTATATGTTGTGAGTTGTATATGCTAAAAGTAGTAAGTGTTATGAGTGTTATAAGTGACATTTGTTAAAAGTAGTATGTGTTCTCACTGGGATATATTACAAAAGTTACAAGGGTGGTATATATACTAGTGTTATATGTTACTAGTGGTACATGATGTGAGTGACACATGTTTAATGTGGAACGTGAGTTTTATAATGAGTTTTATATGTTATGTGTGTTATATTTTGCAAGTGGCACATGTTAATTGTGTTATAGTAAATAAGTGGTATGTGTTATGAATGGTATATGTTACAAGTGGTAAATTTTACAAATTGTAAATGTTATGAGTGGTACATGTTATGAGTTTTATATGTTACAAGTATTACATGTTATGAGTGTTTAATGTTAAAAGTGTTATATGTTATGAGTGGATTAGTACATGTTGTGAATGGTACATGTTAAAAGTGGTGTATATAACATGATGTGAGTGGTATATGTTACAACTGGTAAATTTTATGTTATGAGAGATACATTTTATGAGTGGTATATATGTTCCAAGTGGAATATGTTACAAACAGTACGTGTTATGATAGGTATATGTTAAAAGTGGTATACGTTACATGTTGGTACGTGTTGAGAGTGGTATATGTTACAGTTGCGACAGAGAACGATTTGTAAAATGAGACATATGTTGTATGTTATGAATGCTATATGTTACATGTGGTATGTCTTGTGTGTGGTATATTTTACCAGTAGTATTACAAGTGATACGCGATAAGAGTTTTCGATGTTACAAATGGCACATGGTATTATTATATATTGAAATTGATATATGTTATGTGTGGTATATTTTATAAGTGGTACGTATTACAAGCGATAAGTGTTATGCGTCTAATGTTACAAATGGTGCATGTTTAGTGTAGTATATCTTACAATTTATATCTGTTAGGGTTGGGGTTAGGTTAAGGATTATCAACACTTGCCATTTTCGTAACGAAAGTTTGCAATTTTGTAACGAAAATTTTGCAAGTGTACGAAAGTTTGCAATTTTGTAACGAAAGTGTGCAATAGTGTAACATAATCGTGCAATAATGTAACTTTAATGTGCAATTATGTAACGAGCAATTTTGTAACGAAAGCTGGACATGTTTTTGATTTTTTTTTTCATTTTGAACCATTAAAACACAGCTAAAGTTCATCGAAAATGCTGTCGTTTCGTCTAATCCGGATTCTTTATAGCTTAATAGTTATTCGACTGCAAAAATCGAATTCGTTACATAATGCACGTCAAAATTGTTAGATCAATTACATTTTTCTTTTGAAAAACGTAATGTACCAATTGATGATGTGGTTTATACGCTTTTAGATTTAACCCTGAAATTATTCCTAATAGGCATATGTTTATCTAAACTTCCTATATATCAATGGAAAGGGCATGAAATAAGCTTTAAAATTCTTTTCAAAATGTTTTTTTTTTCGACTTCTTGAGCTTAGAATGATGATGTCCTTTATGAAGAAATGGATTTTCTTGAAAATTAGAGAAAAAAAAACCCATCGCAAATCGATTAATTCTCTTGGCAAAATTGTAGAGAATGATAAACTGAGTATAAATATATTTTGTTATTCTCGAAAGTACAAATATTGAAAGTTTTAGAGTTTTTTGAAATTTCACATTTTTGATGTTATGACACCTACAAGGAATTCGTTACATAATTGCATTTCATTGCGGTTAGAGAGAAATAAGTGAAATGTGGAATAGAAAAGAACAGCAAACGTTAAGTTAAGTGTATATGTTATCTTTGAAACAGCAAATGTATTATTTATGAAACTCTAAAAGTAAACCCTAGCCATTTGCAATTATGAATGGTATATGTTACAAGTCGTTTATATAACATGATGTGAGTGGTATATGTTACAAGTGATAAATTTTACAATTGTATATGTTATGAGCGGTAAATGTTACAAGTATTACATGGTTAAATTTTACAAGTAACACGTGTTATGAGTGGTACATGTTAAAGAAGCATATGTTATGTGTGTGATAGTTTACAAGTGTGCTATAAATGTTATATGTTGTGAGTTGTATATGGTAAAAGGAGTAGTAAGTGTTATGAGTGTTATAAGTGATATTTGTTAAAAGTAGTATGTGTTCTCACTGGGATATATTACAAAAGTTACAAGAGTGGTATATATTACTAGTGTTATATGTTACTAGTGGTACATGATGTGAGTGACACATGTTTAATGTCGAACGTGGTATGAGTTTTATATGTTATGTGTGTTATATTTTGCAAGTGGCACATGTTAATTGTGTTATAGTAAATAAGTGGTATGTGTTATGAATGGTATATGTTACAAGTGGTGTATATAACATGATGTGATTGGTATATGTTACAAGTGGTAAATTTTACAAATTGTAAATGTTATGAGTGGTACATGTTATGAGTTTTATATGTTACAAGTATTACATGTTATGAGTGTTTAATGTTAAAAGTGTTATATGTTATGAGTGGATTAGTACATGTTGTGAATGGTACATGTTAAAAGTGGTGTATATAACATGATGTGAGTGGTATATGTTACAACTGGTAAATTTTATGTTATGAGAGATACATTTTATGAGTGGTATATATGTTCCAAGTGGAATATGTTACAAACAGTACGTGTTATGATAGGTATATGTTAAAAGTGGTATACGTTACATGTTGGTACGTGTTGAGAGTGGTATATGTTACAGTTGCGACAGAGAACGATTTGTAAAATGAGACATATGTTGTATGTTATGAATGCTATATGTTACATGTGGTATGTCTTGTGTGTGGTATATTTTACCAGTGGTATTACAAGTGATACGCGATAAGAGTTTTCGATGTTACAAATGGCACATGGTATTATTATATATTGAAATTGATATATGTTATGTGTGGTATATTTTATAAGTGGTACGTATTACAAGCGATAAGTATTATGCGTCTAATGTTACAAATGGTGCATGTTTAGTGTAGTATATCTTACAATTTATATCTGTTAGGGTTAGGGTTAGGATTAGGATTAGTGTTAGGGTTGGGGTTAGGTTAAGGATTATCAACACTTGCCATTTTCGTAACGAAAGTTTGCAATTTTGTAACGAAAATTTTGCAAATGTACGAAAGTTTGCAATTTTGTAACGAAAGTGTGCAATAGTGTAACATAATCGTGCAATAATGTAACTTTAATGTGCAATTATGTAACGAGCAATTTTGTAACGAAAGCTGGACATGTTTTTAATTTTTTTTTCATTTTGAACCATTATAACACAGCTAAAGTTCATCGAAAATGCTGTCGTTTCGTCTAATCCGGATTCTTTATAGCTTAAAACAATCGAATTCGTTACATAATGCACCTCAAAATTGTTAGATCAATTACATTTTTCTTTTGAAAAACGTGATGTACCAATTGATGATGTGGTTTA
The DNA here is from genome assembly GCF_031769215.1 of Ylistrum balloti. Classification (NCBI taxonomy): domain Eukaryota; kingdom Metazoa; phylum Mollusca; class Bivalvia; order Pectinida; family Pectinidae; genus Ylistrum; species Ylistrum balloti. Next base: position 9,159 of record NW_026783138.1, on the reverse strand, counting down.
TACGGTTTTAGATTTAACCCTGAAATTATTCCTAATAGGCATATGTTTATCTAAACTTCCTATATATCAATGGAAAGGGCATGAAATAAGCTTTAAAATTCTTTTCAAAATGTTTTTTTTCGACTTCTTGAGCTTAGAATGATGATGTCCTTTATGAAGAAATGGATTTTCTTGAAAATGAGAGAGAAAAAAAACCATCGAAAATCGATTAATTCTCTGGGCAAAATTGTAGAGAATGATAAACTGAGTATAAATATATTTTGTTATTCTCGAAAGTACAAATATTGAAAGTTTTAGAGTTTTTTGAAATTTCACATTTTTGATGTTATGACACCTACAAGGAATTCGTTACATAATTGCATTTCATTGCGGTTAGAGAGAAATAAGTGAAATGTGGAATAGAAAAGAACAGCAAACGTTAAGTTAAGTGTATTTGTTATCTTTGAAACTGCAAATGTATTGATTATGAAACTCTAAAAGTAAACCCTAGCCATTTGCAATTATGAATGGTATATGTTACAAGTCGTTTATATAACATGATGTGAGTGGTATATGTTACAAGTGGTAAATTTTACAATTGTATATGTTATGAGCGGTAAATGTTACAAGTATTACATGGTTAAATTTTACAAGTAACACGTGTTATGAATGGTACATGTTAAAGAAGCATATGTTATGTGTGTGATAGTTTACAAGTGTGCTATATGTTATAAATGTTATATGTTGTGAGTTGTATATGCTAAAAGTAGTAAGTGTTATGAGTGTTATAAGTGACATTTGTTAAAAGTAGTATGTGTTCTCACTGGGATATGTTAGAAAAAGTTACAAGAGTGGTATATGTTACTAGTGTTATATGTTACTAGTGGTACATGATGTGAGTGACACATGTTTAATGTCGAACGTGGTATGAGTTTTATATGTTATGTGTGTTACCACTGGTAAAATATACCACACACAATTTTAAAATGGTGTATAGAACAAGATGTGAGTGGTATATGTTACAACTGGCAAATTTTATGTTATGAGAGATACATTTTCTGAGTGGTATATATGTTTCAAGTGGAATATGTTACAAACAGTACGTGTTATGATAGGTATATGTTAAAAGTGGTACGTATACGTTACATGTTGGTACGTGTTGAGAGTGGTATATGTTACAATTGCGACAGAGAACGATTTGTAAAATATGTTGTATGTTATGAATGCTATATGTTACATGTGGTATGTCTTGTGTGTGGTATATTTTACTAGTGGTATTACAAGTGATACGCGATAAGAGTTTTCGATGGCACATGGTATTATTACATATTGAAATTGATATATGTTATGTGTGGTATATTTTATAAGTGGTACGTATTACAAGCGATATACCATTCATAATTATGCGTCTAATATGTTACAAATGGTGCATGTTTAGTGTAGTATATCTTACAATTTATATCTGTTAGGGTTAGGGTTAGGATTAGTGTTAGGGTTGGGGTTAGGTTAAGGATTACCAACACTTGCCATTTTCGTAACGAAAGTTTGCAATTTTGTAACGAAAATTTTGCAAATGTACGAAAGTTTGCAATTTTGTATCGAAAGTGTGCAATACAGTGAAACCTCACCTAACGACCACCTCAAAATTACGACCATCCCGCTATTACGGGCACTTTTTTTCAGTCCCGTTTTTTTCCTCTATATATCTTTGTATTGGTCGCTTCAGTATTACGACCACCCCGCTATTCCGTATTACGACCACTTCCTACAGTCCCAACGACCACTTATTAACGATAATTGACCTCACAATTACGACCACGGCCTGACCAGTGATTAAAGTTTACCTGGTGGGCAGTGAACCGCGAACATGTGTGTCGTTCACGACCATTGTTTTCGTCACGGGTTACCGACCCTGTCACCAGGTGGCGTTAACCGAAGTAAACATCATTATCGGATTAACTTGGCCTACCCGTCCGAAACCGCGTGCTAGACACGTTTTAATAGCGATCTGTTGTTTGTTAATTATATATTGATAGATCAGTAGGTATATAAACACCTTAGAAGCCCTGCATACCCAAAAGTGAATTATGTAGTCGTTTCGGCCGATATTCCTTGGCTTGCACGCGCACACGTTGTCGAGGGTTTTTAACTGTTTTTGTAGCAATGTTACACTCTCGATATCGTTTGAACAATAAAAAAACGTGTGTGTTCCAATTTTTTACGACACATTTTCTCTGTCACAAAACTCCGATGAACTTTATAAAGCAATGACGAAACCACGGAAACGAAACGAGCTATCGCGATCGGTAAAAAGGACGTATGAAAGAGGAGGTTGTCCAGATCCGTAGCTCTTCGCAAAATTGTGCTCCGGACTCTTTTTTTAAGTAAAAAGAAAAATGTGTTGTACTGAGTGATACACTGATAAAGATAATGTGTTTGCGAATTTAAGTGAAAAATGAAGCGTTGAAAGACTTTATACTGACTTCATTAAAGTTGTTACAAATACTGAGTAAATGTGTTCGTAAATTTATGTGAAATAGTTGCAAAATTAACGTTAAATTCCAATTGAACTTAAAATGGATTGTTTGTTTCCTTTTATTCAATGTTTACAATAGTAAATATACATGTATATTATGATATAAACTAAGGAATATATACATAATTATTCTTCTGTCAATTCAGCAATTTTGTCTTTTTTAAATGCATTTCATAAAATTCAACATTTTAGTTTATTATTATTAGTTATTATTGTTGAATAATATACATGTACATTACTTAATGATATATATACTCTTTATTTTAAACAGAGTTACGGTTCTTTGTGGTCATTCTGATCCACCTCACTATTAAGACCATCTCGCTATTAAGACCACTTCAGTCCAGTCCCAAAAGTGGTCTTAATAGCGAGGTTTCACTGTAGTGTAATATAATCGTGCAATAATGTAACTTTAATGTGCAATTATGTAACGAGCAATTTTGTAACGAAAGCTGGACATGTTTTTGATTTTTTATTTTCATATTGAACCATTATAACACAGCTAAAGTTCATCGAAAATGCTGTCGTTTCGTCTAATCCGGATTCTTTATAGCTTAATAGTTATTCGACTGCAAATTTTTTTTATTTTCATATTGAACCATTATAACACAGCTAGAGTTCATCGAAAATGCTGTCGTTTCGTCTAATCCGGATTCTTTATAGCTTAATAGTTATTCGACTGCAAAAAGCGAATTCGTTACATAATGCACCTCAAAATTGTTAGATCAATTACATTTTTCTTTTGAGAAACGTAAAGTACCAATTGATGATGTGGTTTATACGGTTTTAGATTTAACCCTGAAATTATTCCTAATAGGCATATGTTTATCTAAACTTCCTATATATCAATGGAAAGGGCATGAAATAAGCTTTAAAATTCTTTTCAAAATGTTTTTTTTTTTTTTTTTTTCTCGACTTCTTGAGCTTAGAATGATGATGTCCTTTATGAAGAAATGGATTTTCTTGAAAATGAGAGAGAGAAAAAGAAAAAAAAAACATCGAAAATCGATTAATTCTCTGGGCAAAATTGTAGAGAATGATAAACTGAGTATAAATATATTTTGTTATTCTTGAAAGTACAAATATTGAAAGTTTAAGAGTTTTTTGAAATTTCACATTTTTGATGTTATGACACCTACAAGGAATTCGTTACATAATTGCATTTCATTGCGGTTAGAGAGAAATAAGTGAAATGTGGAATATAAAAGAACAGCAAACGTTAAGTTAAGTGTATGTGTTATCTTTGAAACTGCAAATGTATTGATTATGAAACTCTAAAAGTAAACCCTAGCCATTTGCAATTATGAATGGTATATGTTACAAGTCGTTTATATAACACAATGTGAGTGGTAAATGTTACAAGTGGTAAATTTTACAATTGTATATGTTATGAGCGGTAAATGTTACAAGTATTACATGGTTAAATTTTACAAGTAACACGTGTTATGAGTGGTACATGTTAAAGAAGCATATGTTATGTGTGTGATAGTTTACAAGTGTGCTATATGTTATAAATGTTATATGTTGTGAGTTGTATATGCTAAAAGTAGTAAGTGTTATGAGTGTTATAAGTGACATTTGTTAAAAGTAGTATGTGTTCTCACTGGGATATGTTAGAAAAAGTTACAAGAGTGGTATATATTACTAGTGTTATATGTTACTAGTGGTACATGATGTGAGTGACACATGTTTAATGTCGAACGTGGTATGAGTTTTATATGTTATGTGTGTTATATTTTGCAAGTGGCACATGTTAATTGTGTAATAGTAAATAAGTGGTATGTGTTATAAATGGTATATGTTACAAGTGGTGTATATAACATGATGTGATTGGTATATGTTACAAGTGGTAAATTTTACAAATTGTAAATGTTATGAGTGGTACATGTTATGAGTTTTATATGTTACAAGTATTACATGTTATGAGTGTTAAATGTTAAAATGTTATATGTTATGAGTGGATTAGTACATGTTGTGAATGGTATATGTTAAAAGTGGTGTATATAACATAATGTGAGTGGTATATGTTACAACTGGTCAATTTTATGTTATGAGAGATAAATTTTATGAGTGGTATATATGTTCCAAGTGGAATATGTTACAAACAGTACGTGTTATGATAGGTATATCTTAAAAGTGGTATACGTTACATGTTGGTACGTGTTGAGAGTGGTATATGTTACAGTTGCGACAGAGAACGATTTGTAAAATGAGACACGTGTTATGAGTGTTGTATGTTTTGAATGCTATATGTTACATGTGGTATGTCTTGTGTGTGGTATATTTTACCAGTGGTATTACAAGTGATACGCGATAAGAGTTTTCGATGTTACAAATGGCACATGGTATTATTATATATTGAAATTGATATATGTTATGTGTGGTATATTTTATAAGTGGTACGTATTACAAGCGATAAGTATTATGCGTCTAATATGTTACAAATGGTGCATGTTTAGTGTAGTATATCTTACAATTTATATCTGTTAGGGTTAGGGTTAGGATTAGGATTAGTGTTAGGGTTGGGGTTAGGTTAAGGATTATCAACACTTGCCATTTTCGTAACGAAAGTTTGCAATTTTGTAACGAAAATTTTGCAAATGTACGAAAGTTTGCAATTTTGTAACGAAAGTGTGCAATAGTGTAACACAATCGTGCAATAATGTAACTTTAATGTGCAATTATGTAACGAGCAATTTTGTAACGAAAGCTGGACATGTTTTTGATTTTTTTTTCATTTTGAACCATTATAACACAGCTAAAGTTCATCGAAAATGCTGTCGTTTCGTCTAATCCGGATTCTTTATAGCTTAATAGTTATTCGACTGCAAAAATCGAATTCGTTACATAATGCACCTCAAAATTGTTAGATCAATTACATTTTTCTTTTGAAAAACGTAATGTACCAATTGATGATGTGGTTTATACGGTTTTAGATTTAACCCTGAAATTATTCCTAATAGGCATATGTTTATCTAAACTTCCTATATATCAATGGAAAGGGCATGAAATAAGCTTTAAAATTCTTTTCAAAATGTTTTTTTTTTTTCGACTTCTTGAGCTTAGAATGATGATGTCCTTTATGAAGAAATGGATTTTCTTGAAAATGAGAGAGAGAAAAAGAAAAAAAAATCGAAAATCGATTAATTCTCTGGGCAAAATTGTAGAGAATGATAAACTGAGTATAAATATATTTTGTTATTCTCGAAAGTACAAATATTGAAAGTTTTAGAGTTTTTTGAAATTTCACATTTTTGATGTTATGACACCTACAAGGAATTCGTTACATAATTGCATTTCATTGCGGTTAGAGAGAAATAAGTGAAATGTGGAATAGAAAAGAACAGCAAACGTTAAGTTAAGTGTATTTGTTATCTTTGAAACTGCAAATGTATTGATTATGAAACTCTAAAAGTAAACCCTAGCCATTTGCAATTATGAATGGTATATGTTACAAGTCGTTTATATAACATGATGTGAGTGGTATATGTTACAAGTGGTAAATTTTACAATTGTATATGTTATGAGCGGTAAATGTTACAAGTATTACATGGTTAAATTTTACAAGTAACACGTGTTATGAGTGGTACATGTTAAAGAAGCATATGTTATGTGTGTGATAGTTTACAAGTGTGCTATATGTTATAAATGTTATATGTTGTGAGTTGTATATGCTAAAAGTAGTAAGTGTTATGAGTGTTATAAGTGACATTTGTTAAAAGTAGTATGTGTTCTCACTGGGATATATTACAAAAGTTACAAGAGTGGTATATACTAGTGTTATATGTTACTAGTGGTACATGATGTGAGTAATTGTAAATGTTATGAGTGGTACGTGTTATGAGTTTTATATGTTATGTGTGTTATATTTTGCAAGTGGCACATGAATTGTGTTATAGTACAATCAGAGGTATGTGTTATGAATGGTTTATGTTACAAGTGGTATGAGTTTTATAAGTGGTAAATGTAAATATGTGTGTTACATGTTATGAGTTTTATATGTTACAAGTATTACATGTTATACCAATGTTAAAAGTGTTATATGTTATGAATGTACATGGTACATGTTAAAAGTGGTGTATATAACATGATGTGAGTGGTATATGTTACAACTGGTAAATTTTATGTTATGAGAGATACATTTTATGAGTGGTATATATGTTCCAAGTGGAATATGTTACAAACAGTACGTGTTATGATAGGTATATGTTAAAAGTGGTATACGTTACATGTTGGTACGTGTTGAGAGTGGTATATGTTACAGTTGCGACAGAGAACGATTTGTAAAATGAGACATATGTTGTATGTTATGAATGCTATATGTTACATGTGGTATGTCTTGTGTGTGGTATATTTTACCAGTGGTATTACAAGTGATACGCGATAAGAGTTTTCGATGTTACAAATGGCACATGGTATTATTATATATTGAAATTGATATATGTTATGTGTGGTATATTTTATAAGTGGTACGTATTACAAGCGATAAGTATTATGCGTCTAATGTTACAAATGGTGCATGTTTAGTGTAGTATATCTTACAATTTATATCTGTTAGGGTTAGGGTTAGGATTAGGATTAGGATTAGGGTAAGGGTTGGGGTTAGGTTAAGGATTATCAACACTTGCCATTTTCGTAACGAAAGTTTGCAATTTTGTAACGAAAATTTTGCAAATGTACGAAAGTTTGCAATTTTGTAACGAAAGTGTGCAATAGTGTAACATAATCGTGCAATAATGTAACTTTAATGTGCAATTATGTAACGAGCAATTTTGTAACGAAAGCTGGACATGTTTTTGATTTTTTTTTCATTTTGAACCATTATAACACAGCTAAAGTTCATCGAAAATGCTGTCGTTTCGTCTAATCCGGATTCTTTATAGCTTAATAGTTATTCGACTGCAAAAATCGAATTCGTTACATAATGCACCTCAAAATTGTTAGATCAATTACATTTTTCTTTTGAAAAACGTAATGTACCAATTGATGATGTGGTTTATACGCTTTTAGATTTAACCCTGAAATTATTCCTAATAGGCATATGTTTATCTAAACTTCCTATATATCAATGGAAAGGGCATGAAATAAGCTTTAAAATTCTTTTCAAAATGTTTTTTTTTTTTTTTTTTTTTTTTCGACTTCTTGAGCTTAGAATGATGATGTCCTTTATGAAGAAATGGATTTTCTTGAAAATTAGAGAAAAAAAAATCGAAAAAACATCGAAAATAATTCTGAGTCTCTGGGCAATATATTGTAGAGAATGATAAACTGAGTATAAATATATTTTGTTATTCTCAAAAGTACAAATATTGAAAGTTTTTTTTTGAAATTTCACATTTTTGATGTTATGACACCTACAAGGAATTCGTTACATAATTGCATTTCATTGCGGTTAGAGAGAAATAAGTGAAATGTGGAATAGAAAAGAACAGCAAACGTTAAGTTAAGTGTATTTGTTATCTTTGAAACTGCAAATGTATTGATTATGAAACTCTAAAAGTAAACCCTAGCCATTTGCAATTATGAATGGTATATGTTACAAGTGGTGTATATAACATGATGTGAGTGGTATATGTTACAACTGGTAAATTTTATGTTATGAGAGATACATTTTATGAGTGGTATATATGTTCCAAGTGGAATATGTTACAAACATTACATGTTATGATAGGTATATGTTAAAAGTGGTATACGTTACATGTTGGTACGTGTTGAGAGTGGTATATGTTACAGTTGCGACAGAGAACGATTTGTAAAATGAGACATATGTTGTATGTTATGAATGCTATATGTTACATGTGGTATCTCTTGTGTGTGGTATATGTTACCAGTGGTATTACAAGTGATACGCGATAAGAGTTTTCGATGTTACAAATAGCACATGGTATTATTATATATTGAAATTGATATATGTTATGTGTGGTATATTTTTTAAGTGGTACATATTACAAGCGATAAGTATTATGCGTCTAATGTTACAAATGGTGCATGTTTAGTGTAGTATATCTTACAATTTATATCTGTTAGGTTTAGGGTAAGGGTTGGGGTTAGGTTAAGGATTATCAACACTTGCCATTTTCGTAACGAAAGTTTGCAAGTTTGTAACGAAAGTTTGCAAGTTTGTAACGAAAATTTTGCAAGTGACATAATGCACGTCAAAATTGTTAGATCAATTACATTTTTCTTTTGAAAAAAGTAATGTACCAATTGATGATGTGGTTTATACGCTTTTAGATTTAACCCTGAAATTATTCCTAATAGGCATATGTTTATCTAAACTTCCTATATATCAATGGAAAGGGCATGAAATAAGCTTTAAAATTCTTTTCAAAATGTTTTTTTTTTCGACTTCTTGAGCTTAGAATGATGATGTCCTTTATGAAGAAATGGATTTTCTTGAAAATTAGAGAAAAAAAAACCCATCGCAAATCGATTAATTCTCTGGGGAAAATTGTAGAGAATGATAAACTGAGTATAAATATATTTTGTTATTCTCGAAAGTACAAATATTGAAAGTTTTAGAGTTTTTTGAAATTTCACATTTTTGATGTTATGACACCTACAAGGAATTCGTTACATAATTGCATTTCATTGCGGTTAGAGAGAAATAAGTGAAATGTGGAATAGAAAAGAACAGCAAACGT
>NW_026783137.1:0-43172 GCF_031769215.1 Ylistrum balloti | reverse complement strand
AATCACTCGTGGTTGCTAGGATAAATATTATACATGGTTGACGTCGTCGAACAAATTAGAAGTCGCTTAGATTTTTGGAACATGCAGTATTATTCTCCTACTTTTTCAGTAAATCTTTTTTTCATAGTTTGCCCTTGTTTTATTATATTCGAATTTGAATTATGATAACGTGTTTGTATTTTCGTATTGTTTTGTATTATAACGCAAATGGAACATGGAAGTGGGGTAACGGCGTGCCTGGTGATTTTGATGTTTTCGACGAGCCAGAATTTACAGCTTTTTGTGGACTTATATTTAATCAACAGAATGACTTATCTTACGGAACATTTGCCGGAATGGTATGCAAATTTTCATGAAAGTATAAAATAAGATGAATATTAGCAATGAATTATTTACAAAGATAGATTAAAAAGACACCATTGTGAAGAAGTATGGGGGATTAATGTTATCATTTCTAAAACGCAAGCGTCCGATATGACAGTAGCTGAAAACACAGTGGTTAAGTTCAACCAAGTGTGACGGGAGGAAAGTTTAAACTATTCCTGATATTCTATATCGTAATAATTGCACTCCAGATTATATGATTTTTGTAACTTGTTACACATATATGAATTCACATCATGTCCTTTTCACTCTCGGAGGATTAAAGGAGTAAAATCTTCTCCCTTTTTTATTTTTCCATTCATATTAATGGACGAAAAAAAATCGGGGCGACACTTTCAAGGTATACATTATTTATTATCATGTAAATGTCGTGGTTCTGAAGTTAGATGTAGAGATATGTTATATGTCGCTGTCGTGTAATTCCTATGGGTGACAAGGGAATAATTATTATAGATGGTTCTGATAAATGAAAATGGATGATGGGAAATTCAATGATATACCGGAGTATTATTTATACTTGTTAAAAATGTAAATATAAATGTATAATTAAAATAAGAGAATCGCTTTGAGTATCGTTCGTATCACAAAATATCAACGTGGCAAAAATACGTCATCATGTTGGTTCCTATGTAACGTACCTATGGCATCAATGTAATCGCCTGAAAATGGCTGCAAGGGTTGAAAACGTTAGTGTAATTTGAAATTTTATTGCTATGTTAATAGCTTGTTATTAATGAATACGCCACATCAAATTTAATAATTTAATTGATAGATCTTCTTGAATCCAGAAATATAAATGAAGAGAGCAAACTTCTTTTTTTTTAATTTATCAATGACGAAGAGTGTTTTTTTTTTTTTTTTTTTTTGTCAGTGTTCATGATCCCTTGGCATATTTTTAATTGTGCGTTTAATTCATTTAAATGAAAGAGTTCGGCAAATATTCCTTTACACTGGTGAATTCGTAAACACATTCGAAGGTTAGGGTGATTTTTTAATGTAATTTTTAAAGAACTTCTGGTGAACGACTTCTTAACCTAATATTTTAGTCAAAGTTATCGATTTTGCGATGAAAACCTCTTGCTGGTTTCGTTGTTGCATGCCTCGTTCTCATATTAAAATGTGTCATTACGCATCTTGATTTACTTATATTTACATGGTGGTATTGTTGAAGAAAGAGTACACGCTTACACTTGCGAAAACAATGGTTCTATACTCTTTGTACTTTTCAGGACTGTCCATTTAAATAATTATTTTGTTCATATTTTGTCCCAGTTCTAGTGAACGTGAGCTTAATTTATATTCTGTTCATTTGTTGATTTTTCTTTGATGTTCTTGTTGGAGACTTGGCGGACTACTGTTGGTCAATCATAGAAGCATTTTTGCAGTCATATAGCAATGCTTGACCATTTACTGTCATTTGACACATAATGATATGCCTAATAATTGACGATTATTTCAGTAAAGTCCAGTCACTGAAACCCCAAAAGAGCAAATATTAAGATATCATTACCGATTTATAAGCAATGATGATATTGCAAGTAACAACCCAATTATATATTCACTGACAATCTCACACGCTCTTTTACAAATGAGAATCAAGACTAATTTCCATTCGTATATCAATATCATTATTTTTGCCAGAATATTATGGTTATCCTTGACAGAATACTAAAGGTCTAATTAGGCTTTACTGTACTCTGAATTACAAAATAACAATCTTCATCTAACGTACACAACTTTGAATGATTTGTACGATAGCCCAGCATTTTATGTTTTATTATATATCGTTTACGTATCCATATTTTATATCGTTTACAATATATATTTTTAAGCACTAGTCGTTATTTACTTAATACTTAATATCTTTGAATCACTTTGCATTAAATAATCTTAAGTTCACTTCATAACTTCCCTTTTCAAGATAATCACTAGATAGTAATAAGAAAAAGTAGTAGCACAGTACTGATTCTGTTTCTGGTAACATGGGGAGCGCATTGTTATAATCGTTCCAGTCGTGTTGATGCGTAGAAGGACATTTCACACAACAGAATTTCAGACATGCTTGAGAAAATTAGAATAAATGATAAATATGACAAAACTATTAGCTAGGTTACAAATGCCATTTATATTTATCTGATAACTACGTCTCAAATATTAAACATATTGTCTTCGCGTTTCATCATAATTAGACACGTATAAATATTCAAGAAGTAATACGCCACTAAGAATTTTTGTAAAACATTTCTTCATTGATATGGAGGTTTTTAAGTCTCAATTGAACTAAATCAAAGGTAATTATATACACATTTTGATATCTATTATGTTTGTGTTAAAGAATATTTTGCTTTTATTTTATATTCGTACATTGTTATTATATCAGACGATTTATTGTTAATGGTATAGACAAATTACTAATATCTACCTGTATTTTTATCAATGATAATCGGATAGGTAAAACGGGTGAGGATGCTGGGGAATCTCGTAAATATATAGATACATCTCTAGATGCATTTAGATAATAGTTATATAGGGTCCTGTGCATATGTTCATTAAGTGGTACACTGTTTATGTTAGCATGGCCAATACTTTATCTCGGTTATTTAGAAACTGATCACAACAGTCGGCATTTAGAAAAAAAAATCGACATTACAAATGAACTTTATATTATAAGAGGGCATCGGGTCAGATTAAGAAATTCGTAACTAGATACGGGAACTGCATATTCTCTCGAATTTTTATTCACGCCAATCTCTCTAATATCACCAGTTAAACATGATGGATTCTTACTAATAGATGTAATATTTATTTGTCTAACATACATTTTTGCCTCGGCATTTTACGACACCTAGATGATTGACTAAATACCGATCGGCTACTCTTTTATAGTCATATGAGTGAGAACCGAGAAATCATACACTGGTTATAGGTTTTTATGCTTCACATTATGGGTCTTATGTGTTGGTGAATTATGTTGTGATGATTGTATCAGGATTAAGTTTTTTACATAGCAGATGAATTATTTCATGTTCTACATATTCTGTCGCTTGGAGAAGAAAAGCAGCAACATAATTGTGTTTTGCTTTTATTTCAGTTTAAATTGCTCATGAACAACCACGATCGTTTATGGACAGTTTCTCGATGTATGCAAATTGAGTAGATTTGTTGCGTAAATACGTGTGTGGGAGTTCGCGGTACGTTCATGTAAGCGTTCTTGTGATAGTACGGACCTGATAAAATAACATTACATTGGAACAACATGAAGCTCTAAATAAATAAAAGGAACCAACCAAAGAATGACCATCAACAATTAGGACAGATCAACAACCTCGCTGAAGTATGGGGATGATACTTATGAAAAGGAATGGATAAATATTGTCCGTCCAACGATCATCATCTCTAGAGCTGTTTGCATGTTTATATAGAATGACAAGGAATTTGGCGATTCAAGCATGAAAACGAAGCAAAGAGTATGGTCCAAAAGCTTGAATTTTACGAGAAACATAGACGCTATCTTACTGTAGGAATGCCTCGATTGCACATATTTGCTCTTGTCAATCGAAGGTTTAAATCTTTTCCCTACGAGAAGTTCTGAGTACTTACGATTGCCGATAGGATTTTTTTAATCCTACCCGTTTACCAAATTCTATGACGTCATAGACATTCTATAATGATAAAAAAACTACAAGAAATACCTACATGGCAACATACTCATAATCTTAATTCAAATTTCTTAAAACCAAGGCAAACGGATGAGAGGTCAAGGTCACGCCGACCTGGACAGTCGACTTTCATATCGCTCCGTAAAAACGCCGAAATTTCTCTACAGAAACAGAGTATAACAACCTTATATTTGGATATGGGCTAGTTGATAGCTTTATCTATCGGAGTGAAAGTGACGATCTTGTGTATTTTCACCAGAAAATACATATTATGTGTTAATTAATAGTTATCATGGACTGACCGGCAGAACTTGACCACTACTCAGCACTACTGGTCTCATACGTAGCGCCTTCATGTAGCACGCTTGCCTGGTACGCCTTTGTGTGTGTAACCAACTTACATAGTCGGACGTTGAAATTATATATATAATATCTGTTTATTCCATCTGGACGTTATTCACGATGCCTCCGAGTAAGACTCGTACCCAGAGTGCCACCAACAGAAACAGCGGTATTGGATCTAATCCTACCGAAAAATCTACGGACGAGAGACTTGATGAAATTTCTATGATTCTCAGGACACTTATTACTGAGGATATTCTAGACGCAAAACTCGAGAAACTAAAGATTGAGATACAGAGAGAGCACGCGGAGAGAATCGAGCTACTGGAGAACAGTCTCAGATCTTGAGGATGAGAATACGGATCTCAGACTCACAGTGTCGAAATTGGAGGAACAGTGTGAAAAAGTCAAGGAAAAGCATAGTGAAATGATTGGCAAATACAATGGCCTTGAGCAACAGGGACGAAAGAATTCTTTGAGGATTGTTGGGATCCAAGATGAAAACACGAAAGAAACTGTAGAGGACTGTGTTCGCTCGGTTGTTACATTTGTCCGTGATACTTTGAAGGTTCCTGTGCAGGAGAGATATATTGACATCGCCCATAGGCTGGGTAAATTTAGTGCCTCCAAATCACGGAACATTATTGTAAAGTTTACACATAGATGGAAAAAACAGGAAATTCTTCGTGCCCGCAAGAAGTTGAAAGGAACTAACTTTGTGGTGTTTGAGGATCTTACGCGACTAAATCAGCAGATACTCAAGGACGCATACAAAATGAACTGTGTAAAGAACTCCTACAGTTCTGACGGAAAACTGTTCGTGGTTCTTACTAATGGGAAAAGACGAAGACTCATGTTTGACACGCCACTGGAGGAATCATTCCTATTAAACGATGACAACTTCAGGATCTAACTGTGCCATAATAGAGATCGGTAAGGACTTTACACCAGTCATGTGAACTGGTGCCGATCTCTCAGACAAGCTAGTGTCTCAAAGACCGACGTTGTCTGGGGTTTTTTTTTTTTTTCTCGTATATATAATATAATGGTTGTGGCATACATGTATGTGCGATGTGAGTGTATAGAATTCATGGGATTTAATGGATTAAGGACTTCCTATTGCTTATAGGGTGAGTTGCTTTCGTTTGCTTATGGTGATCTAAATTTTCTTCTTTTTCCTCATGTACTTATATTATGATCTCTTTATTTATCTATTACCTTATATATATCCCATTCATTATTATTTGATTTAGTATTTTTACAGATATATAGATATATATATATTCTCTATTTGAATGATGCCATAATAGCCGTATTCATTTTCCTTGTAATACCATATATTTCCGGAAAATTTGATCCGGTCCGGTTTTTACCCTTATGTTTAGTCTGTACATTTGACTTCCGGCTATCCGTGATAACAACAAGCAGGCCTGCTCTCAGCTGGATTTTGTAAGTGCTCGGTGGTGGTCCAGTGTGTCTTGGCCACTCAAAAATGCTTTTACTTACACCTCTTTCATTTCTTCTCTGCAGAACTTTAATGCTCCTTTTTCTTCTACCTCATCTGGATCTAGAAATGGTTCTCTCGACTACTAGCTTTCTCTCTGCCGCTTTCCTGTTTCTCGCAAGTTTTTTTATGGTGAAGCTTTTTCCTACTGGTGATCACATATATCACTTCGATTATGGATGAATTAAATATTCTATCGGCTAACTGTCAGGGACTGGGGGATCATATCAAACGAAAAGATGTGTTTTCTTATTTAAGACAGAAACATTATAATATCTATTGTATACAAGATACCCATTTCATCAGGGAAAAGGAAGGCATGATTCGTAGTGAGTGGGGATATGAATGCTATTTTAATTCTTTTAAATCGAATTCTAGGGGTGTTGCTATTCTATTTAATAATAATTTTGAATTTAAAGTAACTAAGGAAAAGAAGGATATGACTGGGAATTTTCTGGCAGTTGAAGTTCAACTGAAAGATATGTGTATTACGCTTATTAACTTGTATGGGCCCAACTTAGATGATCCATTTTTTTACAATACATTGTCTGACACAATTGATAGTTTTGGAAATGATAAGGTAATGATATGTGGAGATTTTAATCTTGTTCTAGATCCAAATAAAAATTACGATAATAGTTACACCACTGTGAATAACCCAAAAGCTAGAGATAAAGTTTTAGATATTATTAAAAATTATAATCTAGTTGATATTTTTAGAGAGTATTACCCTGATTACCAAAGGTATACTTGGAGGAAAAAAAATCCATTGAAACAGTCAAGATTAGATTTCTTTTTAATTTCAGAAAATTTATTAGGTAGTGTGAAAGGGCCATCTATAGAGGCAGGTTATCGTTCTGATCACTCTTTTCCGAAACTTACAGTTAAACTTCAGGAATTTAAAAAAGGTAAAGGATTATGGAAATTTAATAACTCTCTTTTATATGATACAGAATATATAGACGTTGTTAAAAATGTAATTAATGAAACAAAAGTGCAATACTGTCTTCCTGTTTACAATTTGGAAAATCTTGATCTTATTGCGGATGATGAATTACAATTGAAAATCAATGATCAGTTATTTCTTGAAACTTTGTTGATGAATATTAGAGGTAAAACTATATCGTATGCTGCTTACAAAAAGAAATTACAAAATATACAGGAAAATGAGCTTGATAAGTCTATTGAGGCATTGGAAAAAGAAGAGATTATTGATGTAGCAGAAATAGATAGAAAGAAGAGGGAACTGGAGGAAATTAGAGTTAAAAAAATTAAGGGAAGTATAGTGAGATCAAGAGCTAAATGGGAAGAGGAAGGAGAAAAGCCAACTAGTTACTTTTTTAATCTAGAAAATAGAAATTTCACTTCTAAAATTATCCCTAAAGTACAGCTTAGTAATGGTAGTTTTGTAACAAAACAAGAAGATATTTTGAATGAAATAAGGTATTTTTATGAAAAACTTTATGACTCAAATAATAATTTAGATGATATAACTCTCGAAACTTTTCTTGATTTTGAAAACATTCCAAAACTTAATGAAGCTGAGTCTAGAAATTTAGAAGGATTAGTAACTATTAAAGAAGCATATAATATTCTAAAAAATATGAAAAATAACAAAAGTCCTGGTTCAGATGGTTATACGGCTGAATTTTTCAAGTTTTTCTGGAAACAACTTGGTCTTTTTATTGTTAGGTCTTTAAACTATGGATACATTACAGGGGAATTATCAATCACACAACGTTATGGGATTATTACTTGCATTCCAAAGAAAGGTAAGCCACGCCATTTTATTAAAAACTGGAGACCAATAACTCTATTGAACATTGTATATAAAATAGCTTCAGGGGTAATTGCAAAAAGGATAAAATCCGTACTTGATAAACTCATAAATAAGGATCAGACGGGGTTTTTAGCGGGTCGATACATTGGTGAAAACACTAGGCTACTATATGATGTTATGAAATTCACAGAAGATAATGACATCCCTGGTATGATTCTTATGGTAGATTTTGAAAAGGCATTTGACTCAATGTCCTGGAAATTCATAGAAAAGGTATTGATTTATTTTGGCTTTGGAAATAGTATACGTAACTGGATAAAACTTTTTCATAGAAATGTAGGGGCTTCAGTAAATCAAGGGGGTAATCTGTCATCATTCTTTTCTATTAAAAGAGGCTGTCGTCAGGGCGATCCGGTAGCACCATACATCTTTATTCTCTGTGCAGAAATTCTTGCAATTAGATTCAGAAACAATAAAAATATACATGGCATCCAAGTTGATGATACAGACATTCTAGTTTCTCAGTATGCAGATGATACTTATTTGACTTTAGATGGTACGGAACACTCCCTTAGAGAATCAATAAGTGAATTACAAACATTTGCAGATATCTCAGGCTTAAAAATGAATACCGATAAAACAGAAGTCATTTGGATCGGTAGCAAGAAACACAGTCAAGATAAATTTTTACCAGAATTAGACTTACAATGGGGAAAAGAAACATTTTGTTTATTGGGTATTGATTTCAGTGTTAATATCCATGAAATGGTCAGAATGAACTTTGATAAGAAAATAGTAAAACTAAAAAGCCTTATAAATACTTGGAGTAGACGCAATTTAACTCCCATAGGAAAAATCCACTTAATTAAATCTTTGATGATTTCACAGTTTAATCATTTATTTATTTCCCTGCCCAATCCAGATGGTAAAACAATGCAGACAATTAACTCTATATTATTTGAATTTCTATGGCACAGTAAAGTTGATAAAGTTAAAAGAGAAACTATAGTTCAGGATTATACTGTTGGTGGGTTAAAAATGCTGCATGTTGCTAATTTTGTCGATTCATTGAAATTGAGTTGGATCAAACGGTTATATCAGTCTTCTGGAAAATGGAAATGTATTCTGATAAAATCCGTAAACATTAATAGGCTTTTAGATATTGGAGGCACTTTTATTCAGATAAGTACAGATATATGTGATAATTTGTTTTGGAAAGATGTATTAAAAGCTTGGGGGAGATTAGAAAATTCAGAAAATATGAAAACAATCAAAGGGAAATCACTCTTGCTAACACCTGTATGGTATAATTGTAATATTACCATTGGAGGTAAAACAATCTTCTACCCACACTGGTATGAAAAAGGTGTTTATCTAATTGGTGATTTTGTTAAGGATTTTAGTAATAACACTTTGTTTTCATATGAGGAATTTATTCAGAAATTTAACATAAACACTGATTTTTTGAAATATTATGCAATAATTTCAGCAATAAGGAAAAGCTTGCGGAATTATAATATTGTTGAGTATAAATTTATACGTCCTACTCTACCAGTCCACATATCTATTTTTTTAGATATCAATAAAGGTTCAATGAGATTTTATGGAATACTTAACAATATTAAATCACTTGTGTCCAAGGGAAGGGAAAAGTGGGGGGGACATTTTGATTTCACAAATGATGACTGGCTAGCTATATATACATTACCTTTTCAAGTCACTAAAAGTTCCAAATTTCAATGGCTACAGTTTAGAATTTCCTTTATGTACTCTCTGTAATGCTGAGACAGAAACAATTGTACACCTGTTTTGGGAATGTGATGAAGTCCAGAATCTTTTGCAAAGTCTAGATAGATTACTAGATGCTTTATATATTCCTTTTACTGTTAACAAACAAACAATACTTTTTGGCAAGATAGATAATGGGACCAACCTAATATATAGTGTTGATAACCAAATTATTTTACTCATAAAACAATATATTTACAGAACTAGATGTTTACATAAGTCCCTCAGCATTAATGCTCTTACCTGTGCCATCCATGATTATTATAAGGTTCAAAAATATATCACGTATACTAAAGGGGAAAGGGTTAAAGACAAATTTGCACTAGGGTGGAAAAAATGGGAGAAATCTATAAAAATCATGAACGACTAATATTACTACCACTCTGTTACTATATCGATATATGATTGTTTTACTCAAACATAATTAAGATACTCAATACTTAATTTTGAATATGAATCAATAAACCTGATATGGTTACCAGTCCCTGACAATGGCCATCATCTGTACCAACAAATTTTCAGTTTGGTAAATTATTTAAAATCACCATTTGCTTTATATAGTTTTATTTAAGTCTTGAATTCCTTCCTGTTTCCTTCCCTATCTGCTTTCTTTCTCTCTTCCTCTCTCTAGCCATCTGCCTTCTTTCTCTCCTCTATCTAACCATTTTCTATCATAATCTGTCTCTTCTCTCCTTTTTTCTTATGTATGTATGTATGTATGTATGTATGTATGTATGTATGTATGTATGTATGTATGTATGTATGTATGTATGTATGTATGTAAGGGCGTGTGTGTGTGAACTTCTTTGTGTACATACAATGAAAAAATGCAAAAAATAAAATAAATATAAAAAAAGTTGATTATTTATGCTGTACATTAGATATATGATGAACACTCACAATTTGACAAATCCGTAGATGATGATGATGATGATGCATGTTAGTGATGATGTGTATGATGATGCATGCTAATGATGATATATATGTGTATTAGGATGATGTGTATGATAATACATGTAAGTGATGATGTGTATGATAATACATGTTTAATGATGATGTGTATGATAATACATGTTTAATGATGATGTGTATGAGGATGATGTGTATAATAATACATACATGATATGTATGATGATACATGTTAATGGTGATGTGTATGGTGATGATGTGTATAATAATACATGCATGTTTAATGATGATGTGTACGGTGATGATGTGTATAATAATACATGCATGTTTAATGATGATGTGTATGACAATACATGTTTAATGATGATGTGTATGAGGATGATGTGTATGATGATACATGTTAATGGTGATGTGTTGTATGATGATGATATGTATGATGATACACGTTAATTGTGATGTGTATGGTGATGATGTGTATGATAATACATGTTTAATGATGATGTGTATGACGATACATGTTAATGATGATGTGTATGATGATGATGTGTATGAGAATATATGTTTAATGATGATGTGTATGATGGTACATGTTTAATGATGATGTGTATGATGATGATGTGTATGATGATACATGTTTAATGATGATGTGTGTGATGATAATGTGTATGATGATACATGTTGGACATATGTATGTATGTATGTATGTATGTAAGGGCGTGTGTGTGTGAACTTCTTTGTGTACATACAATGAAAAAATGCAAAAATAAAATAAATATAAAAAAACCAAGGCAAACAATGAACAGAAGAAAGCTTTATACAGAATCTTGAAAACGTACAAGGAGAACAACTCCAGTTGTTCCAGAAGAGTAAGCGTTTTCTGCTTCATCATCAACATTCGTAATATATAATATATTCAAGTGCGTAATGTCACGTACAAAATGAGAACGAGGTAAATAACAAGGGAACGAACAGGCAAACTAGCGAGCATCAAATAAATTCAGCTTCATATAGAATATCACTATGTCTACCATTAAACAGATCCATAAATTTTATCAAACTGTATCTTTTGAGTAGTTTTGTTTCGAGTCGGGCGACAACTTCTTGCTTGAAAATCGATCGCTATAATGGAAACAGTCCATTGAATATCGAATCAACTGTACGTTATTACCATACTTTGGACATTAAGGATTATTTCTATCCAGAAATTTAAAAAAAATCACAATAGGTAAATAAAAATCAACACGTTTATCATACATCTTGGTGAAAAGCTGTCCTTGTTGGGTTTTGTCCACCTCATATATCTTCAAGTTTTTCTATATAAATATTTCTTATGTTCATATTTTGTCTTCCTTTAATTGAATATGCGTTTAGAGGCATGTGAATTAATGAAATAACGATGTATCATAAAACTATATAAAAAGTGTTGAAACCGAAGATACTCATATAACTTGCCTTGAGTTAACTTTTGATAGGATTTTTATCGGTATGTGTTTTATAATTATGATACAAACTAATAACTCTATTCTTTGTTATGCCATATTTCAAAAATGTAAGCTAGTGTTGCTTTTGCTTCCGCGAAAACAAGACAAAATATGCTTTAAAATTTTAGTAGAAAAGACAGAAAAAATTCAATGAGTAAATGGAAGAGAGTTCATTATAATAGCATCATATTCCAATGCCAACTTGTCAAACACCACATAATAGGAATAGGCTATTGCCTCCATATGATCTAGTAGTTTCTTTTATGTTCTAAAACTGAAACACGTATATAATAATGATTTCTTAGTTTTTGAGAATATTCAATTATATTAAAACAATTCGTTCTTTGATCCAATTTTATGTATTTACCCTGTGTTTATATACAAATATATTATAAAACTAAGTATAAATGTATAAAACTTTGTTTCAAAAAATATAATAATATAAGCACAAACAACCACTTAAACTAGTTTCTTTGCTAAGTTTCCAACTTTTATTTAGCAAAGAGCTTTTGAGGACAATTGATTATAAGTCGAGTTGACTGAAATAAATAGTTGTCAGTTTGTAAAAATGCAAAACAAAAAAAAAAAAAAAAAAAAAACAAACAAAAACAAAATATCAAACAAAAAACAAAACAAAATGAAAACAAAAAAACACTTGCACTGTCACTGAGAATGGTTCAATATTGACGGCAAGCTTAATCAATTCTATCGATCATAAATCTATCAGACGGTAAATACGATGACGTTGTCTGATACAAATAGAGATTAACATCTATTTCCAAAACTTCTTAATGAATCCTTGCTCAATCAGTCAATTTATACAAAAATAAACAAAACAATACTTAGAATCAATAGAAAAGTAAATAAATATAAACATATGAATAGATAATTAGATAAAAATTTGGTTTTATACTATATTGCAATATCACTGATCTACTTACCTATTTGTTCTGTTTTTGTTCGTTTTTCTGAAATGCTTCATGAAATTAACTACATTTTAAAATATCTGAAAAATATAATAAAATAAAAAAAAGCAAAAACGCATATACATTTCATTTAATAACACAATATCTTATCTGTTGTGTAGCCTCTAGACACTACAAAGAGACCGCAGTGCATAATGTCCATTTGAAAATAAACCAAGCAAACAAACACAAACGTGTATCACCAAAGTTAGTGTTTGATATGTTTTAAAGTTTTATATAGATACCAGTATCACATCAGTCAATTTTATGGAGTGAATAAGTAATTTGGTGGATTTTGTGAGATAGAAAGTATTCTTGGTTTTCAAGTTTTCCTTAACTAAGCAGGAATGGCACGATGTATTCGCGGACATTTTTGTTATCATGGATATAGCATTACACAAATGTTCAAAAGCTATACTACACGTTCTGATCTTTAATAATGGCTTTTGAGCTCAAAACCATATAAAGTGCCTTTTATTAGGTTTTTCCTAGTTAAAAGCAAAGAATGGAGACGACAAACAATAAAAGCTAGCATCAACGAACTCTTCACAGAGTAAGAATATAAACTATAGATATGTAGTTTGGTAAATTTTCTTATCATGAAATATGTGTTGTTGATACGTATCAGGAAAGGTAATAAAATACATGGTTGATGATTCGAAACATGTCGGCCTTTCACGGGTAAGTTTGTTTAGAGTCATAAAACTGTATACAGCCCGCATGATTAAACGTTCTATGTCATTCTGCTCGTAAATATTAATATGAGATGTAGAATAAAACGAACGCGAAATGATGGAACTACATTCAGTTGACAGTGGTAATTGACGGGCTTCAAAAGCATGACGTCTCTGGATTTATTCAGGTGAGTTTAGATCATGTTTGATTATAATAACAAAATGTTGCTACGTTGAAAAAGAAATAGTATTTATATTATATTTCGCACTTTATATATATATTACCATATATAACAAATTATGGCATTCTCTTTTCTTAGCAGGAATACTGTGAAGTCACCAATGAATATTACTAGCTTTACATATCCATCTGTAAAACGATCGTTTATTAATAATGTTTTGAAAGTCATCCCGTAAAGGAAGAGCGACAATTGTCATTATATACGGATATTATAAAGTTAAGCTTAAACTTATATATCGTACATCTCTGTACGTCAGTAAAATTGTGATACATTTTGTATTGAGTTAGGGATTCTTGCTACAAATTTCAGGATACTGCTGATTTGGGTCACACTACCGAAACGGATTCTTGGAGAATGTTTCAATCAGGATGGGTTTTTCCCAGGTAAAAAGACTGCCATTTTTGAGATAATGTTTGATATATCCTTTTCGGCGTGTGGCGAGAAGTGTGCAAGGAACGGCGACTGTACATTCTTGAACTACAACAAAGAGATGCTTGCGTGTGAGTTGACCTCATCCAACTCGACAACGGTGGACTCTGAAGGATGGATCACAGGAAGCAACTTGGCATTTGTTCAGGTAAGGCTTAGGCCGGGACATTGCAAACGTCTTCGTACGTTATTCTCCGCATACGTAAAATATGGTAATAACCCATATTCTTATTCCGTTGTACTTTTGCATTAGCCAATCAAATTACGGCTTGCATTATCTTGAAAGAGAATAAACGTATGCAAAACAGCTTGCAATTATCTGAGTTGTGTTGTAAGTATTTTCACCAAAACATGTGCACAAAAAGTATAACACATTTTTATGTCCATCTGATTAAACAGGATAACTTTTTCTCACTCTTATGGGAAGGGTAAAGAATCGAGAATAAATATTTGCATTCTTTATCAGCATTCCTATAGGGACGAAATGATAAGATGCAGACGAAATTATCAATTAGATCATTCGTCTAAAGTACTTTGAGTGGAAATGTCACCAGATCATGACCTCTTGGGGTTATGTTAGAGATGAAATAGGAATCTACATCATAATTAGATTGATTCGCCAAAATCGTCTTACAAACTGTTTTCAGTATCAATATTGAAATGCCTGACCTAATATCCCTCTGTGCCTCCTTCTTCCATTGATTTATCTTTACAAAATATCCGCCACTTGTTCTGTCTTAAGTTCTTAATTACACAATACTGAAAACACTTTGTAGTGAATACATGTTTTATTCAATATTTTACAGGATCGACTCGGATCATGTGCCGATGTTATAATTCCACGTTCCCACGTTTGTGTTTCATTGTCAAGTGGTGCACATGTCCTGGTCGTCAACTACTACCGTAAGTAATATCTAGATGAACCGTTCTATTTAGAAAGCTGGCAATTAATGTCTAGCTAGGTATAGCAAGATGTCAGTATATTCGTCCATGTCAATTGTATGTGCATGTGGCGACTCAGAAAGCTTCTCTTGAATTTAGTTACTTTTTTCTTTAATGAATTATTAATGTAACATTATCAGATATATCTGATCAAATACGGATTTTTATTTTTATTTTTTTTTTTTAATTTTTTTTTTGGGGGGGGGGGGGATGCTCGCCGTTCGATTCACGGTCGGACGTGAAAAGATAATGGGTCACCCTTTTTGCGATCCTAACAGGAGTGATTAATACAAGCTTAAAGTTTGCTTAATGATTGCTGTAAAATAAATGAAGTTTTTTATGAGTATATATTCCCAAACACTTGTACGTACACTTCCCTGTGTATTGCGCGTCTAATGATTTTTTTGTTTTTTATTGAAGCATCCGTATATGCCTAAAAGCTTACTTAATAGCATAGAACAAATAGCATGATCACTTACCGTACTTGATTTCCGAAGTGAAGCGTGAATACGTAAATAATTGATGAACAAGTAAGTCGAAATTCGAAAATGTAGACAACAAAACTAAAAAAAAAAAAAAAAAACAAAAAAAAACCAAAAAAAAAAAAAAAAAAAACAAAAAAAAAAAAACAAAAAACAGGACACTATTATCCCAGGACAGTTGGACCGGAACCTTCTGTACTAGAGGTTGTGAACTTAACTCTTATGAAGTGCTTTCATTGATATTTGATTTTAACGTATAAGAATCAGATAAAAATCAATTTGTTCTTGATCTTGTATAAAATTTAAAGATAAAGACTTAACTTTTGATAGAGATCACTGCGGTTCACGTAATTTGTATTTCATTCTTATGTTTTTCTCATCTGTTAATTGCCTTCAATAAGGGGAATAACGTTTCCTTAAGTCGTATTATGATTATGTATTGAATTGTTATCTGAACAATTGTTTGGCTATTATATACACACCTCTTATTAGCATTGTACTAATTCTACCGACGTTGTTCCTTCCTGTCTTATATTATCTTTTTTTGCCAAAGACATATTGCTAACGATTGATTTGAAGAAAGCAGTGATCAAAAAGTTATGAGATTAATCAAAGTGCAAAAGATAAGATTAAATGATTATTTGATAATAATACCGATATACGTTAATGAATTGGTTTCAACAGCATGCAAATAAGAAGTTGTCAAAAGCACTTATTCAAATGAAACTACCAGCATAATATTAAAACAAAGTCCACAATTTGTTGTTAGACTAATTTTCCCGATAAACGTTTCAAACCTGCAACTGGCGCTTTCATTGTCTGAATACACCTGCCTCATATATTTTGCTGTATTCAGAATCGACGGACGGAAATCAATGTTGCAGGATAAATAGAATACATAGACAGTGTCTTAAAACATTCGCTGTGTTTTAAGTCACTGACCATTTATTCTCTATATCACCTAATACGAAACAGATACCATTGTTATTGGACCACTTTAAAGTTGATATATATATATATATATATAGATAGCAAAGATCAGAAAAGAATCGTTCTACCTCCTTCTTCTGGCTATGATGAAGCTCAGAAATATCAAATATCTGCAAACACATGCCTTACACTAACGTCGATGTCAATATCGATGAGATCGAGCATTGATACAACGTTTTTGTTTTAACATTAAAAGACACGCTCCTTCATAAGATAAGATGCAGCCTATCATGTTTCCACGAAAACGTTTACTTGTATGATTTTTATTAAGAAGAATATAAAACTAATAATCATTCACACAGCTCTACCATTTCTAATGTGCATACTGTTGCGATATTGCAGTTCGTCTTGCTGGCAATCCAGACCCTTCCACGGGTAGAGTAGAAATTTACTACGGCGGTAGGTGGGGGCCATTGTGTCACGATCGCAAACCCTGGACGGTAACAGAGGCTCTTGTAGTCTGCAAGTATCTTGGTTATACGTAAGTTTCGATTGATTTTAATTATGTTCATCCACCAGATATATCAATACTGAATACTTTCTAAGGAAATCGAATACTGTGATAAGATCAGATAATGATTTGTGATATCAATTTTGGTTAACCGTCCATTCAACAACCGTAGGCATTTTAAAGTGAGGTCTACTTGTAGAAGTAAGTGGTTAACACACGTGACACCCGTCACATGCAATCAAGTACAGTTAGGTAAAGTGTAATACAGAAGGGATTGTCAAACATATCATGTGGTTCATAATAACTGCACTAAAGGGGTTAAAAAGACCATATCTGTGACTTTGCAGGCATTGAAAATTCGTAATATTAATAACGATACATAATATATATGACAAGCCACTTGCTGGTATATCGAACTGAGGGAGCAATTGGTCACTATAGAAATCTGATTAGGGAGAACTTTGTTGCTGTTGATTGTTCTCCTTGGGGCACTTAGTCGGGAGAATCCTTAGTGTCGTACAAATTTTGGTGAAAATCAGAGAACTTTAAAACTTACCTCGGTGGATAGATGACCTCTTCAAGACAGTTTCAGGAATCAGACCTAACTGGAATGCAACTTACGACCTCCCTTTCTGTCATTTTTAATGACCATTGAATATCGTATCTTGTGGCCAATTCAACATTTCTTATCTTATCTTTTTAATGTTTATGAATTTATTGATATGCAAACTTGATTTCTATTATAACAGGAACGCGATTGAGATCGGTTACAGCGGCCAATACTACCCAAAGACTATATTGCCATCAGTGCTGACTGGCATACATTGTCAAGGATATGAAGAAATGCTCACGGAGTGTGCACACGAATTCGCGTTTTGCGATCCAAGAATCAATACTGGAGTAATTTGTTCATGAGCTCATGATTCTCAGAATTGCCTGTATATGTCAATCACCACCTCTGATGACGCGCTTTTGTTAAGAGGGTTACAAGGAAGGATTGTTCTACCTGTTATATGTATAGAAGTAGTTTTGTGAATGGCAATGTCAAGAACTGACTCGTTTCAAACATTTTTATGCTTCTCCATTTTATTTACAAAATGCCGAGTTATATTTTTTTGTAATACCATGCATGCTCTTTCTTTGCTTATTTAATGTAATGATAATAAAATAACCATTATGCTGTTTTATCGTTGTTTATTGATGTAATTTCCTAACAAATATCAATGACGTTATTTGTATTTCAGAAAAGCATTAACATAAGAACGTTAATTTTTCCAACATAGATACGATACCATGTTGTATTATTTATTAGTTCTATAAAATCACCATACGCTAAGATATATTCTCATAGAATTTATATTGCATATTATCTCCTTTGAATTTGAAGTGTGAATTGTTTGATGCTTTGTAGTATGTCTGGCAGGTTTGTTGTTAATTAGTTCTTATTCGGGACCCAGACGAACTTGATAAAGAACTATAACACATTCATATTATAGTGTATTGTCATGTATTATGTCTGCACATGTAACCGGACAGACGGACAGACACCGCAATTATTAATTATGACTATGTTGTATACAGACATCATTAAAAAGGGTATTCTTCATGACTATATGCTTTTTTGAGCTATTGATTCCATTACTATAATAATAATATAGTTTTAAATATAATTGTATCAACGATACAAACTCCTGAGCACTACCTCCAAAGAAATCGTTTACGGTAACCATATAACCATCTCAAAATGTTCTAGTTGACACCGTGTTCTGATTATGCTGAAATGTTGAAGGTTTTTATATGACAACTTCTTGTTTTAGATTTCTACTTTTGACGGAAAAACGAAAAACATATGATTTCGAGAGATGCAGGTTAATTAAGGCACATTTCTCTTCCCTTGTGTAACACGAAATCGATGTCCAAAAGTATGCCTTGTCATTGTGATATTTTTAACCTTGTTCTCATTTGGAATCATCACACCTACTTATTTGGATTAATCAATATGTACGAGGTGGATGTTGTAGATGAAATAATATACTAGCATAACTGATAGCTGCCGAAAGTACGCTAAAACCATGTTATGAGACCAGAACGAAGTGTGCATAGCTAGTAACGATTGCTGAAGCAACAGGAATAAACTTCGCCATTCACCTATTAAAAACCACCTGTTAGACATAATGTATAACCCAGAAAAATGACAATGAACCTCTATCGAAATGAAGAATTTGACTGCATCAACCTACTTGCATGCGGTCTTGTACATACAATCATATATACAAATTGTACAATGTAGTATTTTCTCCTTTTTCTCCAGTTTAATGAACCAATGAATGTCAATGGTCAATGCGTTTATACTTCTATGACTGAACAAAGGAAGGCACATCCTTTGCAACTACTCACCCGATAAAGACTGTGGTTACGTACGTCAATCGTTTATTGTTTTGTTTTTTAATTGTATTTTGGTCTTGTAAATCATGCCTAATTCAATTAAGTCATTTTAAATCTATTATCAGAGGATTCCATGAACTGTTTATATTTTTAGAGCTTTTATCATCATCAAAATCGATGTCAAAAATACAAGCTATTTACGAGTACAAATAGGTTACATCCTTGGTTTGGTGACCATTTAATTTGCATGGTAGAGTCGAACTTTTGGCAAGGTGATTCATTCGTCACAATAATAATATCAGTTAGTTCAGAGTTTCTTTTCATCATTCCAGGTTCGACAATCAATACCTTGAACGTTATGCTCCCTGTACATGCTTGTAAAAGGCGGTCCAATCTAAGTCTTCATCAAAGCATATATCTGGAAAGTCTACGGTTGTAATCAGATGATGTTATATATAACGGATATTGTACTATTCTTATCACTTATTTAAATATCAATATTTCAGAGTGTATGTTCGTCATGCATGATGTGACTTATGTTTTAGAATACATCTAGTGGTCTTAAAAATGAAATGATAAATGCAGAACACTAGTATCATATATCTTTTTGTTATGATACGAATATCTCATATTCAGTTTAGATCTTAGTTTCTTACAAAGTACGCTCCAGACAATCAATCATTATTAAATTGTGTTATTTCACTACAAGCTCGATACAATTCAATTCACCAGTGTAGGACCCCGATATTGCTTTACCCGAATGTGTATTTTTATTTGTTTTTCAATCTTGAAATGGGCAACATCACTAATGCTAAATGCATGGTAGAGCAATGTAGGGCTTTAGACAGAAATGAATGAATTTGTGTGTTAAATGTTGTATGAAACTGAAAACGAGACATTGAATACGCATTCACTTTGAAGTTGGGTCAATATGCTTCTTCCATATTCGAACATATCTTGGTATGATATGTCCAGTATCATATTACGTTTTAAACGACTGTATAAAAGCCTGATTCATCAAGTCACGACTGAGATTCTGTATAAAACAAACTGCTGTGTGGGGTAGGTAAATATACTTTAGTTTTTAGTTATGCATGTGCTTGCTTATATGACACAACCTTTGTTCAGATAGTGATGAAGTACATAGTTTGGTATCATTATCCAATGACAAAATTAACAGTTGGCTACAGAACTTATTATCATGGTCAATGGCACTGCAGTACACAAGTGACTTGTGTACACTGGTTAGTTGTACACTTGGGTACACACTTAGTCTAATTAAGAATCAGATCCTAAGTTCGGACCGATAACTAGGATTTCTATTTTGGTTAGATCGTAGTTGACTGGAATTCCTGAGCTTGGGGTTAACATTGTGACGTACTGTTGTATATATAAGAATGAATTATTTGTAAAACATCGACATATTTAATTTGATTAATTCATAATAGTATACCGAACGGATAAAGAAACGCAGGGTAATATTTATTCCGATATTTTGAAAACGCGTTCTCCAAATAAAGTGAAACTTTGTGGATTGCGTAATTAGGTTATATTACACCTCGAAAATTTAGTCAGGGTACAGTGCGCAGCTCTGATAAATGGAGGAAGGAAAAAACAAGAATCTCGTGCACCGTGTTGTTCTGGTCTCATGCAGCGTTGGTCAAGTCACTCGTCGTTAGTCTTTATACAGACCAACTGCTTCCCTAAAATTAATTGAGAATTTGATTCGTTTTAAGAATGGGACGACTCACAGAAGTTCAGAGAGGTTAGGCCATTCAGATGCTGACGCAGGACAGCTGCAAAATCAGGTTGCTAGGCACTTTGGTGTTGATGTTTCCACCATAGAACGTCTTGTAAGACGACTTCGGAAACTGGGCGATTGGCCGATCGACCGAGGTCAGGACGTCCACGCGTTACGTCACAACGTCGGGATCGCTATATCGTCGTCTCTTATGTGCGTAATCGGCGCCTTGCTGCCGTTGAGAGTGCACTTAATGTTCGTGGAAATCATGGGCGCCCTTTTAGTTAAATAACTGTAAGGAATCGATTACGAAAAGTTTGTGTAAGAGCACGTCGCCCCTACGTAGATCCACACCTTACCCCTGCTCGACGTCAGCGTCGTATGGCCTGGGTCGCTGCACATGCTCCACGACAGTTTCCACTGAGGCAGTGGAGACAAGTTTTCTTCATGGACGAGTCTCGATTCTGTCTTTATCGATCTGACGGTCGTCAATGTGGCTACCGACGTCGTGGCAAACGTTTTACGGACGCTTGCGTTGTAGAGAGGAATAGGTTTGGGGGCGGTTCAGTAATGGTGTGGGGAGGAATCTCACACGGGTTTAAATCACAATTGGTTGTTAATGATGGCAATTTAACAGCTAAGTATAGAGATGAGATCCTCCGACCCCATGTTATCTCTTTCTTACAGCAGCATAATCTAACACTCCAGCAGGATAATGCTAGGCCCCACGTTGCAAGGATCTGCCAAGTCTTTCTGACCAAAAACAACACTCAACCACTAGACTGGCCGTCATATAGCCCTGATTTGTCCCCGATCGAACATCTTTGGGACCAGTTGTATAGACAGATTCGAAAGCGCCAGCCACTCCCTCCTACTCGAGAGCAGTTGACCAGAGCTCTGATTGAAGAGTGGGACAACATCCCAATAAGACGGATTAACGCTCTCATGATCTCTATGACCAGAAGTATAAGGGCCGTGACCACAGCAAACGGCGGACACACAAGATATTGATGACTCAGTGTAATTTCAATTTCAAAATCCTATGGGTCCATTCAATTTAATCGTTAGTACCTCTAAACCAATTGTCAGATGCAAAATACAGACTTTGGAAATTTTTAAGCTTAAATTTATCTGTAAGTATACAAAATTCCGTTTTAAATGAAGCCCGATATCCTACTTAATTTCTGGTTTAAAGTTTAAGTATATATTTTAATGTGTCGGATTTATTAAATAAAATCAGAAGTTTCTTGCTCATTTCTTCTGAGGCCAAACAGATACTATCACTCTACATATACATGGTTTATGTTTACTATATTAACATCGTTGTCTTCAATTATTCATGTGTTTTCTCAGTGGTGTTTGCAGATACTTCAATAGGATTGTGTTTAATATGCAAATTGTATGAAAACATTCAAAAAATAATTTTATATTATCACTTTCATACAGGTATGAAGGTACCATGTTTTTTCTATTTAAGCAGACACTTTGATGGGTACCTCATACTGGTAAAAAATAGGGATCATGGGTAGAGATATAATGACACATTAGATGATATTGTCAGGTGCAGCAATACTTTAAACTAAACATTAGACTAAGCTGTTCAGGTACATTATTTTTGTAACATTTTGAATTTACTAGATTTCTTTAAATACCATATACTATTGTTTAAACTTTATGTGTAAACAGTATTAAACTAAGATTGTAGAACATATTAATTGGTACTAAGAATGGTCGTGAGAGGTTAATACAAAGGCTTGGTTGAACAGCTAGGCGATTTAGTAATAAACGCTGTTTATATGTGTTCTTTAGAAGAACAGGAATCTTTTATAAAATGAAGAGGGGAGGACCGTATTCTTATCATAATTAGAAAATCTAAATTATTGTTCTAATGAATCATGATAAGCCAGTAGTTCTCCTTTGGAAACTTTGAATTATGTATATGATTTATGTGCGTCGTTATCAAGCAGGGCTATTTTTTCTACCCCGGAAGTGTAACAATATCTGCAGAAAAAGCTCAAGTTAATGGACACCTTATCTCCTACAACAATAACATATCAAATTACTAATTATTTTAAAAATTAATTTAACCCGCTCTGAAAGTAAATCCAACGCAGCATGTTCTTGTTTCACTCATGGTCTTGAATGTTGTTCCAGTAAAAGGATGGAATTATATGTTTTCAACGCCTGTGTGTGCCCCACAGAACCATAGTTAAAGAAAAGCTAAAACAATGGATTTAATAGACTTTAATATCCCCTTTATTATCGATAGTGATTCTGTATAGCATATAACTGTTTTAAATGACAAACTTATGAATGATAATGGTGGCGATCACTTCGTTTACTTGACGAATATATACATGAGTTATTGAAAAGCAAAATAACATAGAGTCATAAGAACCGTAGTAGAGATTCAGAACTGAGATGTTAGTTCCCTAGAGATAGATATTTAGATATACTTAATGATGCCTATCTTGACTAGCGATTACAGGTTTTTTAAACCGGCTTGAGTACAAACTTTCAATGTCAGTTCGTTTGAAAAAATGTTCTATATTGTATCGCCACGTGATTAAGTATGCTCCACGCTTCAAGCTGGAAATTGGATCAGTAAAAACTGATGGTTGTTTTATTTGGATTGGTTATGGTAAACATTCAAATTAGTGGTTGAAATGACGAATGTTTTAATGAGATTGGTTGAAAAGTTTCATAAAAATGTTTTTATTTAATGGATATTGTTCATCATTATATACTTTTAAAATAACCACTGATCAGAAGTTTACAAAGCAAACCAAGAGAGTTAAAGTGAGACATCTAACTGACGCTGATCAAATATGCCGTTTGATTTTCGTTGGGTTCATTTATTACACATTTAGAAGTTCCACGTAGTCGCCAATGATAATTCGCATCACTATACTGAGTTATTAAAAATGAAATCCATTTAGCAAACACAACCTTCTTATCTACTTCTCATCAATGGGGGATCATCTATAGAACAGCTAACATAACGATCGGCATTTGGGGATTTGTGCTTGATCAGTTTTTCAATATATTTGAGAGTGCTGCATTTATTATTGATAAAAAAACAATATGAGTGTTTTTAGTTGGTTTTATTGACGATAGTATCTTTCATTACTGAATTACGTCTGTTTCGCGTGTTGACAATTGTAAAATTATGATCTACTATTAGCTTTGTATTTAAAATAGATGATTTGATATGATGTATAAATGACCAAAAATGTCAAGGAAAATGCAAAGTAATCAGTCAATGATGTTTTTACTTGGAAAAGCGACATACATCCGTAATTGGCGTAATAGAAAGAGTCACGAAGACTGAAATTGAAATAATTTTACTCAGAAAATAATTTATAAAGTTCCTATCAATCCTGGAAACGTGTAGAATGTTTTATTCCCTAGTGTAACTAATTTATTTGCAGTGTTAATTTACTTCTATTAATATTGTAGGATGTACCATTTTCATATGGACGGAAGTAAAAATTTGGAATCACATTAGGTCACATATTTTGAACCCGCATTAGCACAGGGGAAGGATATAACAAACTTTTAACAAAATAAACTACTATAGACGCAGAATCTGTTCTAATCTATGGATGATGTACGAAAGACATTTTCGATAATATACTGTTGCTGTTTCTCCCTTCTGGGAATTGTTAGTGTCGTTAAGATCCTTAACATTGGCACGTAGGAGATGATTGTCGGAAGTCAAAATTGATTGCGAATTTTGCTACAATCTAAATGCCGATTGAGTTCAAAACGTACATTGACAGCAATTGGAAGTTCCTAACTTCAGTATAGTTTTTGAAAGATTCCAGCTGAAAAGTTTTGCCCACTGTACTAATATGACAGTTAATACAATTGAAATTATTTGGTAAGAATTTTGTTTCGTTATGATATGCGAATATCTCGTTAAAAAAACAAAACACACAAAATAAATTTGTTTTACATCTAATTATGTCTTTGATCCATATTTGCGCATAGTCGCTGGCGATTAAGACATACTTAAAAAAGTTAAGTGACAAAAATGTCTTTAAGAAGGTTTCACCAAATAGTAAAACCCTGCTTATTAATTTCAAGGTGCTTTTGAATTCCACTGAAGACTATCCCAGATAATTGACACGAAATAGTGTTCATGTGTTGAATTAAATCTTTGTATGAGTAAAAAATATTTGGTCGATCATTTCTAAAGGAATTATCTGTTTGATATAACAAAGCACAAGTCTGTGTTTATTGCTTCCGATATTACTTTTAAACTTGACGATTAACATAAAAATTGGCGCGGTTGACAACAAAGTTAACCCTACATGTACATTATCCGTTGTCGTTTTCTAAAGAAGAAATACTAGCTTGTACATAAATATAACAATAATTAACATTACCTATTGATGGGAATCTGTGCACCATTGATTTCTTGGAGGAAAGGGAATTTTGTTTCTCCTGTGTAAAACCCTAAAATATAAGCCTTAACATGACATTTCATGTTAACAATATTGTATCTTGTTTACTTGTTGGGTTTGTCGTTCCTTGCACAGCCAGTGTCACTTGAAGCGTGGCCGCTTGATAGAAGGTCCTGACTACCTTACTGAACAACAACTAAGGAAACACGTATCATGTCATCCAGATTTGTAACGATAGAGTGTCTCGCATAAGGACAAAGCTATCACAATACATGCAAGTTCGTTCCTCAGCATCCTGTAAAAAACACAAACACCACAAATAGGGAACCTCGAACAACTCACATCCGATAATCACTCGTGGTTGCTAGGATAAATATTATACATGGTTGACGTCGTCGAACAAATTAGAAGTCGCTTAGATTTTTGGAACATGCAGTATTATTCTCCTACTTTTTCAGTAAATCTTTTTTTCATAGTTTGCCCTTGTTTTATTATATTCGAATTTGAATTATGATAACGTGTTTGTATTTTCGTATTGTTTTGTATTATAACGCAAATGGAACATGGAAGTGGGGTAACGGCGTGCCTGGTGATTTTGATGTTTTCGACGAGCCAGAATTTACAGCTTTTTGTGGACTTATATTTAATCAACAGAATGACTTATCTTACGGAACATTTGCCGGAATGGTATGCAAATTTTCATGAAAGTATAAAATAAGATGAATATTAGCAATGAATTATTTACAAAGATAGATTAAAAAGACACCATTGTGAAGAAGTATGGGGGATTAATGTTATCATTTCTAAAACGCAAGCGTCCGATATGACAGTAGCTGAAAACACAGTGGTTAAGTTCAACCAAGTGTGACGGGAGGAAAGTTTAAACTATTCCTGATATTCTATATCGTAATAATTGCACTCCAGATTATATGATTTTTGTAACTTGTTACACATATATGAATTCACATCATGTCCTTTTCACTCTCGGAGGATTAAAGGAGTAAAATCTTCTCCCTTTTTTATTTTTCCATTCATATTAATGGACGAAAAAAAATCGGGGCGACACTTTCAAGGTATACATTATTTATTATCATGTAAATGTCGTGGTTCTGAAGTTAGATGTAGAGATATGTTATATGTCGCTGTCGTGTAATTCCTATGGGTGACAAGGGAATAATTATTATAGATGGTTCTGATAAATGAAAATGGATGATGGGAAATTCAATGATATACCGGAGTATTATTTATACTTGTTAAAAATGTAAATATAAATGTATAATTAAAATAAGAGAATCGCTTTGAGTATCGTTCGTATCACAAAATATCAACGTGGCAAAAATACGTCATCATGTTGGTTCCTATGTAACGTACCTATGGCATCAATGTAATCGCCTGAAAATGGCTGCAAGGGTTGAAAACGTTAGTGTAATTTGAAATTTTATTGCTATGTTAATAGCTTGTTATTAATGAATACGCCACATCAAATTTAATAATTTAATTGATAGATCTTCTTGAATCCAGAAATATAAATGAAGAGAGCAAACTTCTTTTTATTAATTTATCAATGACGAAGAGTGTTTTTTTTTTTTTTTTTTTTTTTTGTCAGTGTTCATGATCCCTTGGCATATTTTTAATTGTGCGTTTAATTCATTCAAATGAAAGAGTTCGGCAAATATTCCTTTACACTGGTGAATTCGTAAACACATTCGAAGGTTAGGGTGATTTTTTAATGTAATTTTTAAAGAACTTCTGGTGAACGACTTCTTAACCTAATATTTTAGTCAAAGTTATCGATTTTGCGATGAAAACCTCTTGCTGGTTTCGTTGTTGCATGCCTCGTTCTCATATTAAAATGTGTCATTACGCATCTTGATTTACTTATATTTACATGGTGGTATTGTTGAAGAAAGAGTACACGCTTACACTTGCGAAAACAATGGTTCTATACTCTTTGTACTTTTCAGGACTGTCCATTTAAATAATTATTTTGTTCATATTTTGTCCCAGCTCTAGTGAACGTGAGCTTAATTTATATTCTGTTCATTTGTTGATTTTTCTTTGATGTTCTTGTTGGAGACTTGGCGGACTACTGTTGGTCAATCATAGAAGCATTTTTGCAGTCATATAGCAATGCTTGACCATTTACTGTCATTTGACACATAATGATATGCCTAATAATTGACGATTATTTCAGTAAAGTCCAGTCACTGAAACCCCAAAAGAGCAAATATTAAGATATCATTACCGATTTATAAGCAATGATGATATTGCAAGTAACAACCCAATTATATATTCACTGACAATCTCACACGCTCTTTTACAAATGAGAATCAAGACTAATTTCCATTCGTATATCAATATCATTATTTTTGCCAGAATATTATGGTTATCCTTGACAGAATACGAAAGGTCTAATTAGGCTTTACTGTACTCTGAATTACAAAATAACAATCTTTATCTAACGTACACAACTTTGAATGATTTGTACGATAGCCCAGCATTTTATGTTTTATTATATATCGTTTACGTATCCATATTTTATATCGTTTACAATATATATTTTTAAGCACTAGTCGTTATTTACTTAATACTTAATATCTTTGAATCACTTTGCATTAAATAATCTTAAGTTCACTTCATAACTTCCCTTTTCAAGATAATCACTAGATAGTAATAAGAAAAAGTAGTAGCACAGTACTGATTCTGTTTCTGGTAACATGGGGAGCGCATTGTTATAATCGTTCCAGTCGTGTTGATGCGTAGAAGGACATTTCACACAACAGAATTTCAGACATGCTTGAGAAAATTAGAATAAATGATAAATATCACAAAACTATTAGCTAGGTTACAAATGCCATTTATATTTATCTTATAACTACGTCTCAAATATTAAACATATTGTCTTCGCGTTTCATCATAATTAGACACGTATAAATATTCAAGAAGTAATACGCCACTAAGAATTTTTGTAAAACATTTCTTCATTGATATGGAGGTTTTTAAGTCTCAATTGAACTAAATCAAAGGTAATTATATACACATTTTGATATCTATTATGTTTGTGTTAAAGAATATTTTGCTTTTTTTTATATTCGTACATTGTTATTATATGAGACGATTTATTGTTAATGGTATAGACAAATTACTAATATCTACCTGTATTTTTATCAATGATAATCGGATAGGTAAAACGGGTGAGGATGCTGGGGAATCTCGTAAATATATAGATACATCTCTAGATGCATTTAGATAATAGTTATATAGGGTCCTGTGCATATGTTCATTAAGTGGTACACTGTTTATGTTAGCATGGCCAATACTTTATCTCGGTTATTTAGAAACTGATCACAACAGTCGGCATTTAGAAAAAAAAATCGACATTACAAATGAACTTTATATTATAAGAGGGCATCGGGTCAGATTAAGAAATTCGTAACTAGATACGGGAACTGCATATTCTCTCGAATTTTTATTCACGCCAATCTCTCTAATATCACCAGTTAAACATGATGGATTTTTACTAATAGATGTAATATTTATTTGTCTAACATACATTTTTGCCTCGGCATTTTACGACACCTAGATGATTGACTAAATACCGATCGGCTACTCTTTTATAGGCTACTCTTTTATAGTCATATGAGTGAGAACATAATCATACACTGGTTATAGGTTTTTATGCTTCACATTATGGGTCTTATGTGTTGGTGAATTATGTTGTGATGATTGTATCAGGATTAAGTTTTTTACATAGCAGATGAATTATTTCATGTTCTACATATTCTGTCGCTTGGAGAAGAAAAGCAGCAACATAATTGTGTTTTGCTTTTATTTCAGTTTAAATTGCTCATGAACAACCACGATCGTTTATGGACAGTTTCTCGATGTATGCAAAGTGAGTAGATTTGTTGCGTATATACGTGTTTGGGAGGTCGCGGTACGTGCATGTAAGCGTTCTTGTGATAGTACGGACCTGATAAAATAACATTACATTGGAACAACATGAAGCTCTAAATAAATAAAAGGAACCAACCAAAGAATGACCATCAACAATTAGGACAGATCAACAACCTCGCTGAAGTATGGGGATGATACTTATGAAAAGGAATGGATAAATATTGTCCGTCCAACGATCATCATCTCTAGAGCTGTTTGCATGTTTATATAGAATGACAAGGAATTTGGCGATTCAAGCATGAAAACGAAGCAAAGAGTATGGTCCAAAAGCTTGAATTTTACGAGAAACATAGACGCTATCTTACTGTAGGAATGCCTCGATTGCACATATTTGCTCTTGTCAATCGAAGGTTTAAATCTTTTCCCTACGAGAAGTTCTTAGTACTTACGATTTCCGATAGGAATATTTTAATCCTACCCGTTTACCAAATTCTATGACGTCATAGACATTCTATAATGATAAAAAACTACAAGAAATACCTACATGGCAACATACTCATAATCTTAATTCAAATTTCTTAAAACCAGCAAACAATGAACAAAAGAAAGCTTTATACAGAATCTTGAAAACGTACAAGGAGAACAACTCCAGTTGTTCCAGAAGAGTAAGCGTTTTCTGCTTCATCATCAACATTCGTAATATATAATATATTCAAGTGCGTAATGTCACGTACAAAATGAGAACGAGGTAAATAACAAGGGAACGAACAGGCAAACTAGCGAGCATCAAATAAATTCAGCTTCATATAGAATATCACTATGTCTACCATTAAACAGATCCATAAATTTTATCAAACTGTATCTTTTGAGTAGTTTTGTTTCGAGTCGGGCGACAACTTCTTGCTTGAAAATCGATCGCTATAATGGAAACAGTCCATTGAATATCGAATCAACTGTACGTTATTACCATACTTTGGACATTAAGGATTATTTCTATCCAGAAATTTTAAAAAAAATCACAATAGGTAAATAAAAATCAACACGTTTATCATACATCTTGGTGAAAAGCTGTCCTTGTTGGGTTTTGTCCACCTCATATATCTTCAAGTTTTTCTATATAAATATTTCTTATGTTCATATTTTGTCTTCCTTTAATTGAATATGCGTTAGAGGCATGTGAATTAATGAAATAACGATGTATCATAAAACTATATAAAAAGTGTTGAAACCGAAGATACTCATATAACTTGCCTTGAGTTAACGTTTGATAGGATTTTTATCGGTATGTGTTTTATAATTATGATACAAACTAATAACTCTATTCTTTGTTATGCCATATTTCAAAAATGTAAGCTAGTGTTGCTTTTGCTTCCGCGAAAACAAGACAAAATATGCTTTAAAATTTTAGTAGAAAAGACAGAAAAAATTCAATGAGTAAATGGAAGAGAGTTCATTATAATAGCATCATATTCCAATGCCAACTTGTCAAACACCACATAATAGGAATAGGCTATTGCCTCCATATGATCTAGTAGTTTCTTTTATGTTCTAAAACTGAAACACGTATATAATAATGATTTCTTAGTTTTTGAGAATATTCAATTATATTAAAACAATTCGTTCTTTGATCCAATTTTATGTATTTACCCTGTGTTTATATACAAATATATTATAAAACTAAGTATAAATGTATAAAACTATGTTTCAAAAAATATAATAATATAAGCACAAACAACCACTTAAACTAGTTTCTTTGCTAAGTTTCCAACTTTTATTTAGCAAAGAGCTTTTGAGGACAATTGATTATAAGTCGAGTTGACTGAAATAAATAGTTGTCAGTTTGTAAAAATGCAAAACAAAAAAAAACAAAAAAAAAAAAAAAAAAAAAAAAAAAAAAAAAAAAAAAAAAAAAAAAAACAAAAAAAAAAAAAACAAAACAAAACAAAACAAAAAATCAAACAAAAAACAAAACAAAATGAAAACAAAAAAACACTTGCACTGTCACTGAGAATGGTTCAATATTGACGGCAAGCTTAATCAATTCTATCGATCATAAATCTATCAGACGGTAAATATGATGACGTTGTCTGATACAAATAGAGATTAACATCTATTTCCAAAACTTCTTGATGAATCCTTGCTCAATCAGTCAATTTATACAAAAATAAACAAAACACTACTTAGAATCAATAGAAAAGTAAATAAATATAAACATAAGAATAGATAATTAGATAAAAATTTGGTTTTATACTATATTGCAATATCACTGATCTACTTACCTATTTGTTCTGTTTTTGTTCGTTTTTCTGAAATGCTTCATGAAATTAACTACATTTTAAAATATCTGAAAAATATAATAAAATAAAAAAAAGCAAAAACGCATATACATTTCATTTAATAACACAATATCTTATCTGTTGTGTAGCCTCTAGACACTACAAAGAGACCGCAGTGCATAATGTCCATTTGAAAATAAACCAAGCAAACAAACACAAACGTGTATCACCAAAGTTAGTGTTTGATATGTTTTAAAGTTTTATATAGATACCAGTATCACATCAGTCAATTTTATGGAGTGAATAAGTAATTTGGTGGATTTTGTGAGATAGAAAGTATTCTTGGTTTTCAAGTTTTCCTTAACTAAGCAGGAATGGCACGATGTATTCGCGGACATTTTTGTTATCATGGATATAGCATTACACAAATGTTCAAAAGCTATACTACACGTTCTGATCTTTAATAATGGCTTTTGAGCTCAAAACCATATAAAGTGCCTTTTATTAGGTTTTTCCTAGTTAAAAGCAAAGAATGGAGACGACAAACAATAAAAGCTAGCATCAACGAACTCTTCACAGAGTAAGAATATAAACTATAGATATGTAGTTTGGTAAATTTTCTTATCATGAAATATGTGTTGTTGATACGTATCAGGAAAGGTAATAAAATACATGGTTGATGATTCGAAACATGTCGGCCTTTCACGGGTAAGTTTGTTTAGAGTCATAAAACTGTATACAGCCCGCATGATTAAACGTTCTATGTCATTCTGCTCGTAAATATTAATATGAGATGTAGAATAAAACGAACGCGAAATGATGGAACTACATTCAGTTGACAGTGGTAATTGACGGGCTTCAAAAGCATGACGTCTCTGGATTTATTCAGGTGAGTTTAGATCATGTTTGATTATAATAACAAAATGTTGCTACGTTGAAAAAGAAATAGTATTTATATTATATTTCGCACTTTATATATATATATTACCATATATAACAAATTATGGCATTCTCTTTTCTTAGCAGGAATACTGTGAAGTTACCAATGAATATTACTAGCTATACATATCCATCTGTAAAACGATCGTTTATTAATAATGTTTTGAAAGTCATCCCGTAAAGGAAGAGCGACAATTGTCATTATATAGGGATATTATAAAGTTAAGCTTAAACTTATATATCGTACATCTCTGTACGTCAGTAAAATTGTGATACATTTTGTATTGAGTTAGGGATTCTTGCTACAAATTTCAGGATACTGCTGATTTGGGTCACACTACCGAAACAGATTCTTGGAGAATGTTTCAATCAGGATGGGTTTTTCCCAGGTAAAAACACTGCCATTTTTGAGATAATGTTTGATATATCCTTTTCGGCGTGTGGCGAGAAGTGTGCAAGGAACGGCGACTGTACATTCTTGAACTACAACAAAGAGATGCTTGCGTGTGAGTTGACCTCATCCAACTCGACAACGGTGGACTCTGAAGGATGGATCACAGGAAGCAACTTGGCATTTGTTCAGGTAAGGCTTAGGCCGGGACATTGCAAACGTCTTCGTACGTTATTCTCCGCATACGTAAAATATGGTAATAACCCATATTCTTATTCCGTTGTACTTTTGCATTAGCCAATCAAATTACGGCTTGCATTATCTTGAAAGAGAATAAACGTACGCAAAACAGCTTGCAATTATCTGAGTTGTGTTGTAAGTATTTTCACCAAAACATGTGCACAAAAAGT
The DNA here is from genome assembly GCF_031769215.1 of Ylistrum balloti. NCBI lineage: Eukaryota > Metazoa > Mollusca > Bivalvia > Pectinida > Pectinidae > Ylistrum > Ylistrum balloti. The sequence goes on along the minus strand of NW_026783137.1, from coordinate 9,702 downwards.
ATAACACATTTTTATGTCCATCTGATTAAACAGGATAATTTTTTCTCACTCTTACGGGAAGGGTAAAGAATCGAGAATAAATATTTGCATTCTTTATCAGCATTCCTATAGGGACGAAATGATAAGATGCAGACGAAATTATCAATTAGATCATTCGTCTAAAGTACTTTGAGTGGAAATGTCACCAGATCATGACCTCTTGGGGTTATGTTAGAGATGAAATAGGAATCTACATCATAATTAGATTGATTCGCCAAAATCGTCTTACAAACTGTTTTCAGTATCAATATTGAAATGCCTGACCTAATATCCCTCTGTGCCTCCTTCTTCCATTGATTTATCTTTACAAAATATCCGCCACTTGTTCTGTCTTAAGTTCTTAATTACACAATACTGAAAACACTTTGTAGTGAATACATGTTTTATTCAATATTTTACAGGATCGACTCGGATCATGTGCCGATGTTATAATTCCACGTTCCCACGTTTGTGTTTCATTGTCAAGTGGTTCACATGTCCTGGTCGTCAACTACTACCGTAAGTAATATCTAGATGAACCGTTCTATTTAGAAAGCTGGCAATTAATGTCTAGCTAGGTATAGCAAGATGTCAGTATATTCGTCCATGTCAATTGTATGTGCATGTGGCGACTCAGAAAGCTTCTCTTGAATTTAGTTACTTTTTTCTTTAATGAATTATTAATGTAACATTATCAGATATATCTGATCAAATACGGATTTTTATTTTTATTTATTTATTTTTTTTTTTTTTTTTGGGGGGGGATGCTCGCCGTTCGATTCACGGTCGGACGTGAAAAGATAATGGGTCACCCTTTTTGCGATCCTAACAGGAGTGATTAATACAAGCTTAAAGTTTGCTTAATGATTGCTGTAAAATAAATGAAGTTTTTTATGAGTATATATTCCCAAACACTTGTACGTACACTTCCCTGTGTATTGCGCGTCTAATGATTTTTTTGTTTTTTATTGAAGCATCCGTATATGCCTAAAAGCTTACTTAATAGCATAGAACAAATAGCATGATCACTTACCGTACTTGAATTCCGAAGTGAAGCGTGAATACGTAAATAATTGATGAACAAGTAAGTCGAAATTCGAAAATGTAGACAACAAAACTAAAAAAAAAACAAAAACAAAAACAAAACAAAACAAAAACAAAAAACAGGATACTATTATCCCAGGACAGTTGGACCGGAACCTTCTGTACTAGAGGTTGTGAACTTAACTCTTATGAAGTGCTTTCATTGATATTTGATTTTAACGTATAAGAATCAGATAAAAATCAATTTGTTCTTGATCTTGTATAAAATTTAAAGATAAAGACTTAACTTTTGATAGAGATCACTGCGGTTCACGTAATTTGTATTTCATTCTTATGTTTTTCTCATCTGTTAATTGCCTTCAATAAGGGGAATAACGTTTCCTTAAGTCGTATTATGATTATGTATTGAATTGTTATCTGAACAATTGTTTGGCTATTATATACACACCTCTTATTAGCATTGTACTAATTCTACCGACGTTGTTCCTTCCTGTCTTATATTATCTTTTTTTGCCAAAGACATATTGCTAACGATTGATTTGAAGAAAGCAGTGATCAAAAAGTTATGAGATTAATCAAAGTGCAAAAGATAAGATTAAATGATTATTTGATAATAATACCGATATACGTTAATGAATTGGTTTCAACAGCATGCAAATAAGAAGTTGTCAAAAGCACTTATTCAAATGAAACTACCAGCATAATATTAAAACAAAGTCCACAATTTGTTGTTAGACTAATTTTCCCGATAAACGTTTCAAACCTGCAACTGGCGCTTTCATTGTCTGAATACACCTGCCTCATATATTTTGCTGTATTCAGAATCGACGGACGGAAATCAATGTTGCAGGATAAATAGAATACATAGACAGTGTCTTAAAACATTCGCTGTGTTTTAAGTCACTGACCATTTATTCTCTATATCACCTAATACGAAACAGATACCATTGTTATTGGACCACTTTAGTCGATTGAGGAACTTGATAGCAAAGATCAGAAAAGAATCGTTCTACCTCCTTCTTCTGGCTATGATGAAGCTCAGAAATATCAAATATCTGCAAACACATGCCTTACACTAACGTCGATGTCAATATCGATGAGATCGAGCATTGATACAACGTTTTTGTTTTAACATTAAAAGACACGCTCCTTCATAAGATAAGATGCAGCCTATCATGTTTCCACGAAAACGTTTACTTGTATGATTTTTATTAAGAAGAATATAAAACTAATAATCATTCACACAGCTCTACCATTTCTAATGTGCATACTGTTGCGATATTGCAGTTCGTCTTGCTGGCAATCCAGACCCTTCCACGGGTAGAGTAGAAATTTACTACGGCGGTAGGTGGGGGCCATTGTGTCACGATCGCAAACCCTGGACGGTAACAGAGGCTCTTGTAGTCTGCAAGTATCTTGGTTATACGTAAGTTTCGATTGATTTTAATTATGTTCATCCACCAGATATATCAATACTGAATACTTTCTAAGGAAATCGAATACTGTGATAAGATCAGATAATGATTTGTGATATCAATTTTGGTTAACCGTCCATTCAACAACCGTAGGCATTTTAAAGTGAGGTCTACTTGTAGAAGTAAGTGGTTAACACAAGTGACACCCGTCACATGCAATCAAGTACAGTTAGGTAAATTGTAATACAGAAGGGATCGTCAAACATATCATGTGGTTCATATAACTGCACTAAAGGGGTTAAAAAGACCATATCTGTGACTTTGCAGGCATTAAAAATTCGTAATATTAATAACGATACATAATATATATGACAAGCCACTTGCTGGTATATCGAACTGAGGGAGCAATTGGTCACTATAGAAATCTGATTAGGGAGAACTTTGTTGCTGTTGATTGTTCTCCTTGGGGCACTTAGTCGGGAGAATCCTTAGTGTCGTACAAATTTTGGTGAAAATCAGAGAACTTTAAAACTTACCTCGGTGGATAGATGACCTCTTCAAGACAGTTTCAGGAATCAGACCTAACTGGAATGCAACTTACGAACTCCCTTTCTGTCATTTTTTAATGACCATTGAATATCGTATCTTGTGGCCAATTGAAAATAAACTCTTCCGTTATCGATTGTGACGCCATAATCGTATGACAACATTTCTTATCTTATCTTTTTAATGTTTATAAATTTATTGACATGCAAACTTGATTTCTATTATAACAGGAACGCGATTGAGATCGGTTACAGCGACCAATACTACCCAAAGACTATATTGCCATCAGTGCTGACTGGCATACATTGTCAAGGATATGAAAAAATGCTCACGGAGTGTGCACACGAATTCGCGTATTGCGATCCAAGAATCAATACTGGAGTAATTTGTTCATGAGCTCATGATTCTCAGAATTGCCTGTATATGTCAATCACCACCTCTGATGACGCGCTTTTGTTAAGAGGGTTACAAGGAAGGATTGTTCTACCTGTTATATGTATAGAAGTAGTTTTGTGAATGGCAATGTCAAGAACTGACTCGTTTCAAACATTTTTATGCTTCTCCATTTTATTTACAAAATGCCGAGTTATATTTTTTTGTAATACCATGCATGCTCTTTCTTTGCTTATTTAATGTAATGATAATAAAATAACCATTATGCTGTTTTATCGTTGTTTATTGATGTAATTTCCTAACAAATATCAATGACGTTATTTGTATTTCAGAAAAGCATTAACATAAGAACGTTAATTTTTCCAACATAGATACGATACCATGTTGTATTATTTATTAGTTCTATAAAATCACCATACGCTAAGATATATTCTCATAGAATTTATATTGCATATTATCTCCTTTGAATTTGAAGTGTGAATTGTTTGATGCTTTGTAGTATGTCTGGCAGGTTTGTTGTTAATTAGTTCTTATTCGGGACCCAGACGAACTTGATAAAGAACTATAACACATTCATATTATAGTGTATTGTCATGTATTATGTCTGCACATGTAACCGGACAGACGGACAGACACCGCAATTATTAATTATGACTATGTTGTATACAGACATCATTAAAAAGGGTATTCTTCATGACTATATGCTTTTTTGAGCTATTGATTCCATTACTATAATAATAATATAGTTTTAAATATAATTGTATCAACGATACAAACTCATGTTCTGAGCACTACCTCCAAAGAAATCGTTTACGGTAACCATATAACCATCTCAAAATGTTCTAGTTGACACCGTGTTCTGATTATGCTGAAATGTTGAAGGTTTTTATATGACAACTTCTTGTTTTAGATTTCTACTTTTGACGGAAAAACGAAAAACATATGATTTCGAGAGATGCAGGTTAATTAAGGCACATTTCTCTTCCCTTGTGTAACACGAAATCGATGTCCAAAAGTATGCCTTGTCATTGTGATATTTTTAACCTTGTTCTCATTTGGAATCATCACACCTACTTATTTGGATTAATCAATATGTACGAGGTGGATGTTGTAGATGAAATAATATACTAGCATAACTGATAGCTGCCGAAAGTACGCTAAAACCATGTTATGAGACCAGAACGAAGTGTGCATAGCTAGTAACGATTGCTGAAGCAACAGGAATAAACTTCGCCATTCACCTATTAAAAACCACCTGTTAGACATAATGTATAACCCAGAAAAAATGACAATGAACCTCTATCGAAATGAAGAATTTGACTGCATCAACCTACTTGCATGCGGTCTTGTACATACAATCATATATACAAATTGTACAATGTAGTATTTTCTCCTTTTTCTCCAGTTTAATGAACCAATGAATGTCAATGGTCAATGCGTTTATACTTCTATGACTGAACAAAGGAAGGCACATCCTTTGCAACTACTCACCCGATAAAGACTGTGGTTACGTACGTCAATCGTTTATTGTTTTGTTTTTTAATTGTATTTTGGTCTTGTAAATCATGCCTAATTCAATTAAGTCATTTTAAATCTATTATCAGAGGATTCCATGAACTGTTTATATTTTTAGAGCTTTTATCATCATCAAAATCGATGTCAAAAATACAAGCTATTTACGAGTACAAATAGGTTACATCCTTGGTTTGGTGACCATTTAATTTGCATGGTAGAGTCGAACTTTTGGCAAGGTGATTCATTCGTCACAATAATAATATCAGTTAGTTCAGAGTTTCTTTTCATCATTCCAGGTTCGACAATCAATACCTTGAACGTTATGCTCCCTGTACATGCTTGTAAAAGGCGGTCCAATCTAAGTCTTCATCAAAGCATATATCTGGAAAGTCTACGGTTGTAATCAGATGATGTTATATATAACGGATATTGTACTATTCTTATCACTTATTTAAATATCAATATTTCAGAGTGTATGTTCGTCATGCATGATGTGACTTATGTTTTAGAATACATCTAGTGGTCTTAAAAATGAAATGATAAATGCAGAACACTAGTATCATATATCTTTTTGTTATGATACGAATATCTCATATTCAGTTTAGATCTTAGTTTCTTACAAAGTACGCTCCAGACAATCAATCATTATTAAATTGTGTTATTTCACTACAAGCTCGATACAATTCAATTCACCAGTGTAGGACCCCGATATTGCTTTACCCGAATGTGTATTTTTATTTGTTTTTCAATCTTGAAATGGGCAACATCACTAATGCTAAATGCATGGTAGAGCAATGTAGGGCTTTAGACAGAAATGAATGAATTTGTGTGTTAAATGTTGTATGAAACTGAAAACGAGACATTGAATACGCATTCACTTTGAAGTTGGGTCAATATGCTTCTTCCATATTCGAACATATCTTGGTATGATATGTCCAGTATCATATTACGTTTTAAACGACTGTATAAAAGCCTGATTCATCAAGTCACGACTGAGATTCTGTATAAAACAAACTGCTGTGTGGGGTAGGTAAATATACTTTAGTTTTTAGTTATGCATGTGCTTGCTTATATGACACAACCTTTGTTCAGATAGTGATGAAGTACATAGTTTGGTATCATTATCCAATGACAAAATGAACAGTTGGCTACAGAACTTATTATCATGGTCAATGGCACTGCAGTACACAAGTGACTTGTGTACACTGGTTAGTTGTACACTTGGGTACACACTTAGTCTAATTAAGAATCAGATCCTAAGTTCGGACCGATAACTAGGATTTCTATTTTGGTTAGATCGTAGTTGACTGGAATTCCTGAGCTTGGGGTTAACATTGTGACGTACTGTTGTTCACTAGCTTGTGCACATGACTCAAATTCAGAATGTTTCCTTCAAGCAGTATATTGTATATTTTCACTACTTTAATACTAATTTAAGTCGCGAACATTTGCGTGTAAATTGCGTAATTTTTGTGGTTTTCTTTTTCTGAAAGGGCATCGCATACGATACGACACGATACTATGTGTCATGCATTTGGAACGTAAATATATAAAAATGAATTATTTGTAAAACATTGACATATTTAATTTGGTTAATTCATAATAATACATTTTAATGTGTCGGATTTATTACAATGAAATCAGAAGTTTCTTGCTCATTTCTTCTGAGGCCAAACAGGTACCATAGATACAATTACTCTACGTATATATGGTTTATGTTTACTATATTGACATCGTTGTCTTTAATTATTCATGTGTTTTCTCAGTGGTGTCTGCAGATACTTCAATAGGATTGTGTTTAATATGCAAATTGTATGAAAACAAAAAATAATTTTATTTTATCAAAATGTATGAAGGTACCATGTTTTTCTATTTAAGCGTACACTTTGATGGGTACCTCATACTGGTAATAAATAGGGATCATGGGTAGAGATATAATGACACATCAAATTATATTGTCAGGTGCAGCAATACCTGAAACTAAACGTTAGACTAAGCTGTTCAGGTACATTATGTCTGTAACATTTTGAATTTACTAGATTTCTTTAAATACCATATACTATTGTTTAAACTTTATGTGTAAACAGTATTAAACTAAGATTGTAGAACATATTAATTGGTACTAAGAATGGTCGTGAGAGGTTAATACAAAGGCTTGGTTGAACAGCTAGGCGATTTAGTAATATGTGTTCTTTAGAAGAACAGGAATCTTTTATAAAATGAAGAGGGGAGGACCGTATTCTTATCATAATTAGAAAATCTAAATTATTGTTCTAATGAATCATGATAAGCCAGTGGTTCTCCTTTGGAAACTTTGAATTATGTATATGATTTATGTGCGTCGTTATCAAGCAGGGCTATTTCTACCCCGGAAGTGTAACAATATCTGCAGAAAAAGCTCAAGTTAATGGACACCTTATCTCCTACAACAATAACATATCAAATTACTAATTATTTTAAAAATTAATTTAACCCGCTCTGAAAGTAAATCCAACGCAGCATGTTCTTGTTTCACTCATGGTCTTGAATGTTGTTCCAGTAAAAGGATGGAATTATATGTTTTCAACGCCTGTGTGTGCCCCACAGAACCATAGTTAAAGAAAAGCTAAAACAATGGATTTAATAGACTTTAATATCCCCTTTATTATCGATAGTGATTCTGTATAGCATATAACTGTTTTAAATGACAAACTTATGAATGATAATGGTGGCGATCACTTCGTTTACTTGACGAATATATACATGAGTTATTGAAAAGCAAAATAACATAGAGTCATAAGAACCGTAGTAGAGATTCAGAACTGAGATGTTAGTTCCCTAGAGATAGATATTTAGATATACTTAATGATGCCTATCTTGACTAGCGATTACAGGTTTTTTAAACCGGCTTGAGTACAAACTTTCAATGTCAGTTCGTTTGAAAAAATGTTCTATATTGTATCGCCACGTGATTAAGTATGCTCCACGCTTCAAGCTGGAAATTGGATCAGTAAAAACTGATGGTTGTTTTATTTGGATTGGTTATGGTAAACATTCAAATTAGTGGTTGAAATGACGAATGTTTTAATGAGATTGGTTGAAAAGTTTCATAAAAATGTTTTTATTTAATGGATATTGTTCATCATTATATACTTTTAAAATAACCACTGATCAGAAGTTTACAAAGCAAACCAAGAGAGTTAAAGTGAGACATCTAACTGACGCTGATCAAATATGCCGTTTGATTTTCGTTGGGTTCATTTATTACACATTTAGAAGTTCCACGTAGTCGCCAATGATAATTCGCATCACTATACTGAGTTATTAAAAATGAAATCCATTTAGCAAACACAACCTTCTTATCTACTTCTCATCAATGGGGGATCATCTATAGAACAGCTAACATAACGATCGGCATTTGGGGATTTGTGCTTGATCAGTTTTTCAATATATTTGAGAGTGCTGCATTTATTATTGATAAAAAAACAATATGAGTGTTTTTAGTTGGTTTTATTGACGATAGTATCTTTCATTACTGAATTACGTCTGTTTCGCGTGTTGACAATTGTAAAATTATGATCTACTATTAGCTTTGTATTTAAAATAGATGATTTGATATGATGTATAAATGACCAAAAATGTCAAGGAAAATGCAAAGTAATCAGTCAATGATGTTTTTACTTGGAAAAGCGACATACATCCGTAATTGGCGTAATAGAAAGAGTCACGAAGACTGAAATTGAAATAATTTTACTCAGAAAATAATTTATAAAGTTCCTATCAATCCTGGAAACGTGTAGAATGTTTTATTCCCTAGTGTAACTAATTTATTTGCAGTGTTAATTTACTTCTATTAATATTGTAGGATGTACCATTTTCATATGGACGGAAGTAAAAATTTGGAATCACATTAGGTCACATATTTTGAACCCGCATTAGCACAGGGGAAGGATATAACAAACTTTTAACAAAATAAACTACTATAGACGCAGAATCTGTTCTAATCTATGGATGATGTACGAAAGACATTTTCGATAATATACTGTTGCTGTTTCTCCCTTCTGGGAATTGTTAGTGTCGTTAAGATCCTTAACATTGGCACGTAGGAGATGATTGTCGGAAGTCAAAATTGATTGCGAATTTTGCTACAATCTAAATGCCGATTGAGTTCAAAACGTACATTGACAGCAATTGGAAGTTCCTAACTTCAGTATAGTTTTTGAAAGATTCCAGCTGAAAAGTTTTGCCCACTGTACTAATATGACAGTTAATACAATTGAAATTATTTGGTAAGAATTTTGTTTCGTTATGATATGCGAATATCTCGTTAAAAAAACAAAACACACAAAATAAATTTGTTTTACATCTAATTATGTCTTTGATCCATATTTGCGCATAGTCGCTGGCGATTAAGACATACTTAAAAAAGTTAAGTGACAAAAATGTCTTTAAGAAGGTTTCACCAAATAGTAAAACCCTGCTTATTAATTTCAAGGTGCTTTTGAATTCCACTGAAGACTATCCCAGATAATTGACACGAAATAGTGTTCATGTGTTGAATTAAATCTTTGTATGAGTAAAAAATATTTGGTCGATCATTTCTAAAGGAATTATCTGTTTGATATAACAAAGCACAAGTCTGTGTTTATTGCTTCCGATATTACTTTTAAACTTGACGATTAACATAAAAATTGGCGCGGTTGACAACAAAGTTAACCCTACATGTACATTATCCGTTGTCGTTTTCTAAAGAAGAAATACTAGCTTGTACATAAATATAACAATAATTAAC